>NC_047104.1:51612089-51912089 GCF_902500255.1 Thalassophryne amazonica
TGTCTAGTGGATTTTTATTTTGTTTTAGCACTGTTGTCGTGCGTTACCTGTGCTGCTCCACAGCCTGTCTAGTGGATTTCTATTTTGTTTTAGCACTGTTGTCGTGCGTTACCTGTGCTGCTCCACAGCCTGTCTAGTGGATTTTTATTTTGTTTTAGCACTGTTGTCGTGCGTTGCCTGTGCTGCTCCACAGCCTGTCCAGTGGATTTTTATTTTTATTTTATTTTTTAGCACTGTTGTTGTGCGTTACCTGTGCTGCTCCACAGCCTGTCCAGTGGATTTTTATTTTTATTTTATTTTATTTTTTAGCACTGTTGTTGTGCATTACCTGTGCTGCTCCACAGCCTGTCTAGTGGATTTTTATTTTATTTTAGCACTGTTGTCGTGCGTTACCTGTGCTGCTCCACAGCCTGTCTAGTGGATTTTTATTTTGTTTTAGCACTGTTGTCGTGCGTTGCCTGTGCTGCTCCACAGCCTGTCCAGTGGATTTTTATTTTTATTTTATTTTATTTTTTAGCACTGTTGTTGTGCGTTACCTGTGCTGCTCCACAGCCTGTCTAGTGGATTTTTATTTTATTTTAGCACTGTTGTCGTGCGTTACCTGTGCTGCTCCACAGCCTGTCTAGTGTCGGATTCCCTGTTTGGGAATCCGCTAGCTTAGCATAGCTACTAGCTCTTAGCCGTTTTAGCATGGCGGCTTCTCCTGTCTCTCCCGTACTTTTCTGCTCTGGGTGTGAAATGTTTAGTTATTCCTCGGCCTCTTTTAGCAGTAACGGTACATGTAATAAGTGCAGCTTATTCGTAGCTTTGGAGGCCAGGCTGGGCGAATTGGAGGCTCGGCTCCGCACCGTGGAAAATTCTACAGCTAGCCAGGCCCCTGTAGTCGGTGCGGACCAAGGTAGCTTAGCCGCCGTTAGTTCCCCCCTGGCAGACCCCGTGCAGTCGGGAAGGCAGGCTGACTGGGTGACTGTGAGGAGGAAGCGTAGCCCTAAACAGAAGCCCCGTGTACACCGTCAACCCGTTCACATCTCTAACCGTTTTTCCCCACTCGACGATACACTCGCCGAGGATCAAACTCTGGTTATTGGCGACTCTGTTTTGAGAAATGTGAAGTTAGCGACACCAGCAACCATTGTCAATTGTCTTCCGGGGGGCCAGAGCAGGCGACATCGAAGGACATTTGAAATTGCTGGCTAAGGCTAAGCGTAAATTTGGTAAGATTGTAATTCACGTCGGCAGTAATGACACTCGGTTACGCCAATCGGAGGTCACTAAAATTAACATTGAATCGGTGTGTAACTTTGCAAAAACAATGTCGGACTCTGTTGTTTTCTCTGGGCCCCTCCCCAATCAGACCGGGAGTGACATGTTTAGCCGCATGTTCTCCTTGAATTGCTGGCTGTCTGAGTGGTGTCCAAAAAATGAGGTGGGCTTCATTGATAATTGGCAAAGCTTCTGGGGAAAACCTGGTCTTGTTAGGAGAGACGGCATCCATCCCACTTTAGAGGGAGCAGCTCTCATTTCTAGAAATCTGGCCAATTTTTTGGGATCCTCCAAACTGTGACTGTCTAGCGTTGGGACCAGGAGGCAGAGCTGTGGTCTTATACACCTCTCTGCAGCTTCTCTCCCCCTGCCATCCCCCTATTACCCCATCCCCGTAGAGACGGTGCCTGCTCCCAGACCACCAATAACTAGCAAAAATCTATTTAAGCATAAAAATTCAAAAAGAAAAAATAATATAGCACCTTCAATTGCACCACAGACTAAAACAGTTAAATGTGGTCTATTAAACATTAGGTCTCTTTCTTCTAAGTCCCTGTTGGTAAATGATATAATAATTGATCAACGTATTGATTTATTCTGCCTAACAGAAACTTGGTTACAGCAGGATGAATATGTTAGTTTAAATGAGTCAACACCCCCGAGTCACACTAACTGTCAGAATGCTCGTAGCACGGGCCGGGGCGGAGGATTAGCAGCAATCTTCCATTCCAGCTTATTAATTAATCAAAAACCTAGACAGAGCTTTAATTCATTTGAAAGCTTGTATCTTAGTCTTGTCCATCCAAATTGGAAGTCCCAAAAACCAGTTTTATTTGTTATTATCTATCGTCCACCTGGTCGTTACTGTGAGTTTCTCTGTGAATTTTCAGACCTTTTGTCTGACTTAGTGCTTAGCTCAGATAAGATAATTATAGTGGGCGATTTTAACATCCACACAGATGCTGAGAATGACAGCCTCAACACTGCATTTAATCTATTATTAGACTCTATCGGCTTTGCTCAAAAAGTAAATGAGTCCACCCACCACTTTAATCATATTTTAGATCTTGTTCTGACTTATGGTATGGAAATAGAAGACTTAACAGTATTCCCTGAAAACTCCCTTTTGTCTGATCATTTTTTAATAACATTTACATTTACCCTGATGGACTACCCTGCAGTGGGGAATAAGTTTCATTACACTAGAAGTCTTTCAGAAAGCGCTGTAACTAGGTTTAAGGATATGATTCCTTCTTTATGTTCTCTAATGTCATATACCAACACAGAGCAGAGTAGCTACCTAAACTCTGTAAGGGAGTTAGAGTATCTTGTCAATAGTTTTACATCCTCATTGAAGACAACTTTGGATGCTGTAGCTCCTCTGAAAAAGAGAGCTTTAAATCAGAAGTGTCTGACTCCGTGGTATAACTCACAAACTCGTAGCTTAAAGCAGATAACCCGTAAGTTGGAGAGGAAATGGCGTCTCACTAATTTAGAAGATCTTCACTTAGCCTGGAAAAAGAGTTTGTTGCTCTACAAGAAAGCCCTTCGTGAAGCTAGGACATCTTTCTACTCATCACTAATTGAAGAAAATAAGAACAACCCCAGGTTTCTTTTCAGCACTGTAGCCAGGCTGACAAAGAGTCAGAGCTCTATTGAGCTGAGTATTCCATTAACTTTAACTAGTAATGACTTCATGACTTTCTTTGCTAACAAAATTTTGACTATTAGAGAAAAAATTACTCATAACCATCCCAAAGATGTATCGTTATCTTTGGCTGCTTTCAGTGATGCCGGTATTTGGTTAGACTCTTTCTCTCCGATTGTTCTGTCTGAGTTATTTTCATTAGTTACTTCATCCAAACCATCAACATGCTTATTAGACCCCATTCCTGCCAGGCTGCTCAAGGAAGTCCTACCATTATTTAATGCTTCAATCTTAAATATGATCAATCTATCTTTGTTAGTTGGTTATGTACCACAGGCCTTTAAGGTGGCAGTAATTAAACCATTACTTAAAAAGCCATCACTTGACCCAGCTATCTTAGCTAATTATAGGCCAATCTCCAACCTTCCTTTTCTCTCAAAGATTCTTGAGAGGGTAGTTGTAAAACAGCTAACTGATCACCTGCAGAGGAATGGTCTATTTGAAGAGTTTCAGTCAGGTTTTAGAATTCATCATAGTACAGAAACAGCATTAGTGAAGGTTACAAATGATCTTCTTATGGCTTCGGACAGTGGACTTATCTCTGTGCTTGTTCTGTTGGACCTCAGTGCTGCTTTTGATACTGTTGACCATAAAATTTTATTACAGAGATTAGAGCATGTCATAGGTATTAAAGGCATTGCGCTGCGGTGGTTTGAATCATATTTGTCTAATAGATTACAGTTTGTTCATGTAAATGGGGAATCTTCTTCACAGACTAAAGTTAATTATGGAGTTCCACAAGGTTCTGTGCTAGGACCAATTTTATTCACTTTATACATGCTTCCCTTGGGCAGTATTATTAGACGGTATTGCTTAAATTTTCATTGTTACGCAGATGATGACCTCTAATTTCCTGCTTTTAAACTCAGATAAAACTGAAGTTATTGTACTTGGCCCCACAAATCTTAGAAGCATGGTGTCTAACCAGATCGTTACTCTGGATGGCATTTCCCTGATCTCTAGTAATACTGTGAGAAATCTTGGAGTTATTTTTGATCAGGATATGTCATTCAAAGCGCATATTAAACAAATATGTAGGACTGCCTTTTTGCATTTACGCAATATCTCTAAAATCAGAAAGGTCTTGTCTCAGAGTGATGCTGAAAAACTAATTCATGCATTTGTTTCCTCTAGGCTGGACTATTGTAATTCATTATTATCAGGTTGTCCTAAAAGTTCCCTAAAAAGCCTTCAGTTGGTTCAGAATGCTGCAGCTAGAGTACTGACGGGGACTAGCAGGAGAGAGCATATCTCACCCGTGTTGGCCTCCCTTCATTGGCTTCCTGTTAATGCTAGAATAGAATTTAAAATTCTTCTTCTTACTTATAAGGTTTTGAATAATCAGGTCCCATCTTATCTTAGGGACCTCATAGTACCATATTACCCCATTAGAGCGCTTCGCTCTCAGACTGCGGGCTTACTTGTAGTTCCTAGGGTTTGTAAGAGTAGAATGGGAGGCAGAGCCTTCAGCTTTCAGGCTCCTCTCCTGTGGAACCAGCTCCCAATTCAGATCAGGGAGACAGATACCCTCTCTACTTTTAAGATTAGGCTTAAAACTTTCCTTTTCGCTAAGGCTTATAGTTAGGGCTGGATCGGGTGACCCTGGACCATCCCTTGGTTATGTTGCTTTAGACGTAGACTGTGTTTCATAATTATTGTATGGCCTTGCCTTGCAATGTGGAGCGCCTTGGGGCAACTGTTTGTTGTGATTTGGCGCTATACAAGAAAAAAGTTGATTGATTGATTGATATTTCGTTGTGCGATTCACAACATTAAATTGTTACTTTTTTGGCTTATCTATTGTCCGTTCATTAATGCCCCCTGTTGTGGGTCCATGTCACGACACCTTCCCAACACAGACCTCGCATACCTAGTCTGTAGACTAGTAGTAAAATTAAATTATAGCTAGTAGGCTAAGCTATAAATATGGTTAATTTATTATAGAAACAGAAGCTATGATATAATATGTTTTAGGTATCTATCTAAAGTTCACCCTACTAGCCACTATAATAAGACAAAATACATATTCTATATGCTATCTAATGGAAATCCCCAAAATAGGATACTATATGTTGATATCTATTAAAGAACCCATAAACTGAAGAATATTAAAAATCTACACCATATAAAATAAATTTATAAATCACAAAAATAAGCTAACTATAGCTAGATGAGCTACCATTAAATTAGCCGTTAATAAGCCAACCATACCTTGCTAGCCAACAAGGTTATACAAACCTGGTAACTAGTGTATAAAGTACAATAGCGTACTGTTAACATGATTGTTGTCGCCGACAATTCAGCGACTCACGCGGCTTCTTTTGTCCCTCTCAGCTTGCTGTCTGCAGGAGGTGGGGACTGTATGCTCAGCTCCCTGTGTGAAGAGTTCTGCCCCCACACACACACACACACACACACACACATGGAGTGAACAGCGTGCCACAGTACACATTTAGCCAAGTCGAATTTTCATATGCTTAATTATGTTTACCTTACCTACATTCAATCATGTATTCTTTGGGAAAAAGAAGCAGTTTACTCATAGTTTTCTCTGGATATTTTTTAAATGTGCTCATGCCCAAAATTTTAATTAAATCACAAAAGCAACAATAACAACAAAAATGTTCAAATTGATCATACTTGGATTCAGAAAGGAAGAAAAAAAAAAATGCTGTAGACTTTAGAAAACAGCCGTCCATTTTGTAATGTGTGTTGAAATTGTATATCAAACAGTAAATGTAGGTATATGCTTCTTTAAACTTCATATAAGGGTGTTTATCCCAGCTGAAATAGGCAAAGCAAACATGAAGGCACATAAACACAAACAGATTTCAAAGCACTTGTAAATCCATGGGTATGGCCAGGAAAATTTAAACTCTATTATTTGGCCTGTTTGTTCAAAGTATAGGTCTAGTGCATGTTTGTGTTAAAGTGCAGGGTTACTGCTCGAACGATCTGGAATAGTTTTCAATTACGATTTGGGTTCAAATTTGTAATTTTCAGCGAGTGGAGGGTAAAATCCAAAAGCATACAAAGAGCATCTTGTGTGTGTACACTGCTCTACGCTTTATTATTTTTCAAATCAAACTTCTGTCCCGTGAGAGAAATTCAAGTGGCAAGCAGGAATGAATCACATCAGAAGCGATGTATTTATCTTGAGTTAAGTTTTGATGTGTGTGCTTGTGTTGCTCTTTTAAAAGATTGCAAGGCAGCTAAGGGAGGAAAAAAGCTGCAGTCAACAAAAGACATTATATACTGCGCCCAGCCAACCACTTAAGATATCTTTGAAGATGAATCAATCACTATATTATAGTGAAAGTCCACAAGGTGTCTGGCTCGTGATCGAATACTGCGTCTGCACTTCATAGCAGTCTGCAGGGCATTGACGTGCTGATTGATCTCGCAATGGAAGTGACTAGAAAGAAGAAAAGGATTACGCTTGTCAAACGCAGTCAATACAGCAGGCCGGTGG
Source organism: Thalassophryne amazonica (assembly GCF_902500255.1). Classification (NCBI taxonomy): domain Eukaryota; kingdom Metazoa; phylum Chordata; class Actinopteri; order Batrachoidiformes; family Batrachoididae; genus Thalassophryne; species Thalassophryne amazonica. The sequence continues at coordinate 51,618,533 of NC_047104.1, forward strand.
TCAAATGTTTGCAGTAAATCTCAAATAGTGTCTGTAAAGCTAAAAAGGAAAAACAGAGGGAGGGGAATCATTGCTCGGAGGACTATCGTCTTGTATCTGCACTCAAACTGACAGGATTGCAAATATGCGGTGGGATGAGTAGCCCGAGGATTTAGGAGATTAGCAATGCTTTATACATCAAAACAGTCCTTTCTATTTCCTGCCATCTAAATCTGACCAGATTCTACTCAGTTCAAAATGTGCATTATTGTTTCACGTCTGCAAGATTGTTTTCAAACTTTTTTTTGTTTCTATGCCTTACAGCAGAGGATCTGCCAGCATCTCTTGACAGTGCCAGTATTAAAAGTTTCTGCAGCTGAAGAAATTATATTCAGGAGTCAAAGCATCAAATCCCCACGTCGGTGCAAAGATATTGGTGGCGATGATGTCTGCGCATCAAGCGGAGCTCGCTGTGCTGATGTTTGGCTTAGTGTATTCACTGCATCACTGGCATGAGTGTTATTTACAGAGGTTTTTCTTTTATGGAAAAATCAAGACGTGATTGATTCAGGTTAATGTGGCTGCAAGGCAGCGCCAAGCAACGTTTCAGTGCTCAGGTTAACAGAAAACACTAACTTCCATAAAGTGCTATGGAGATAAATCACTGTTATCCTGACAGCACTGACAGCAGTTTAAGCAACAGCAATCATCGGAAGCACCACGGGAGCCCCCGCGCTGCATTTTGCAAAGTGTCATGAAGAGTTGATGGAAGGGGAGGAGACGGGTGGGCTGGCAGAGACATTGTGGGGGTGTGACAGGGGGAGCTGGGGCACTGGGAGAGGTGGTCATATCAACCACCCATCAGTGTGCAGGTGCTTTACATAAACATCCCAGAGCAGTAAGTAAATTCTGTTGACGAATAAAGGTAATAAAAGTGAGAGGGGTTGGAGGGGCGGCCGGTCCCCGGTGTATTTCCCTCGCAATGCACGCTCGCTCGCTTGCTCACCCGAGTGAGATTATAGTGTTTGCTTTTATCTGTCAGAGATCAATATTTCAAACGTCCGATAAAAGAGGAAATTGAACTGGGAATAGACTGAAGTGCTGTAAAAGTACAAAGCACAATTATCAAAAAGCACTTAAACTGCCTAATAGGATACACATATTAAAAATGCTCAAATAGACGTCTCACAGCCATAATTAGAGCTGATGCTCGTCTTGCTGCTGTCTTTTGATCACATCCCCGAGTCCTTCTTGATGCAGGTGGTGGTCAATGCACTTTGGGTAGAATATGGACCCCTGGAGGCTACGCTGGCTGTGTTTTAACACGGCACCATTAGGTGTGATTGGGCACTTTAGTCCTTTATGGGAAGTGCATTACAGAGTTCAACTTTGTGTGACAGCTTTAACTGTGAGATTACAAGGACACAGGAAAGGCACAAAAACAGAGAAGGAAGGTGAGTCCATGATCCCTGTTGTTGCAGGAACTGTACTCTGTGTACTGGCCAGCCTGCTGCTAAGACCTCACTTGTCATATAGACAGAGCTACATTAATCTCTTATTTTTCACAGTAGTGCAAAGTCTTTGCCCTGAATCTCTGTTCTGATTGATTGATTTCTTCTTTGTTCTCTGTACAAGATCCTGCCTGGAGGAGCTCCACTTGTCCTGGTTCTGCTTGGCGGATGAAGAAGGAGAGTGTCTGTGACAAGGAGCCACCAGGATCAGGAGGTTTGTGTCCTGCATTCCAGGCAGGACCAGAAGAACTGCAGGGAGCACAGATGCCTGTCAGTGACATGTTTGAGGGATCTGTCTGTCCGTCCATCCATCCATGATTTGGATGTGTGGGGTCTATCTGGGAGATGTTTGAGATCTGGAACATGCCCAGTGCATTAGGGCAATGGTTTACAAGCTTGGTCCTCAAGTACCACAAAACATAACATTGTCCATCTCTTCCTGCTCTGCCATAAGCTGATAAGCTCATTCAAAAGTCTGTTAGTATGTGATTGGCTGCACACCTGAATGAGCCAAGTGGGTACAATAAGTATTGAACACATCAGCATTTTTCTCAGTAAATATAGTTCTAAAGGTGTTATTGACATTAAATTTTCACCAGATGTCAGTAACAACCCAAATAATCCATGGATGCAAAGAAACTAAAACAAATAAGCACAAAAGTTAAGTTATGTGTAATAGCATGGAATGACACAGAGAAAAAATATTGAACACGCTTACTAAAATTTATTCAATACTGCGTACAAAAGCACCCTGCGATAGACTGGCATCCTGTCCAGGGCAGAGAGAACATAGAGAAGGCCGACTCCCACAACATAATGGAATCTGGACGCCATTTTGATTGTGTGTAACTGGGGCAGCTTGGCTGCTGCAGTGGAGTGACGTTTTGTAAACAAAACTTCTCTTGAGTGTACTACAAGCTACTGTAATGCACTATTTGACTTTAGAACACAAGGAACTACTATTACAAATGTTTATTTAAACAGCTATTATGATTGTGGAGTGTATAGAGTGGAAAATAAGGAGCTGTAAGTATATTATAACCTAGGCAGCCTGATCTTTTATACTTTTAGTTTTATATTTTATATTAGTTTGATATTTTCTGTAGTGTTTTTAATCAGGTTCTTTTTGTCTCTTTCTCTAAAATTGTATTGTAGCATTATTAGTTATTATTACGATTATTGTTGTTGTTGCTATTATTATTACTAATATATTAACAAAAATAAATTTAAAAATATTACAATTTGTAATACATTTGACTCTTTTACAACAACAAATGCTGAGCCATTATTATACAGAAAACAAATGCACACAAACAAGCTGACAGCTGTAACTGCTTAATGCTAACTTTAACATTGAAAATGCCATAGACATGCTAACGCGTTAGCATCGGTCCTGTTTTTAAATTATAAAATACATCTATCAACTGTTTCAGAAGACCATAACAGGTCGGTTTAACATACAAAACGGTAAATATTACTCACAGACATATGCTCTTTAGGGTTTTAGTGGGGGAAAATTAAGATAAAGTGAAATAAAACAATGAATCAATGAAGCATTAGAGCAAAGCACTGCTTTGATCTGCGAATCACTGCTTTGATTGGTTCAAGGTTCAAAGCAAAGCCCCGCTGCAGAAAAGTTGATTACAGACCCGCTGCAGGGTCTTTAATCAATGTAGAGAAATGATCATTTTCCTGACCAACACCCCCAAAAACAACGGCCACTCTGAAGGACCGATAAGGGAATCGTTAAGCAAAAAGGTTATTGATGTCGGTGGATCAAATCATTTCTTAACGATACCCTTTGGAAAGGAGTAGAATGCCACTTCCTTGTTTTAGTGTACATGGTGCAATTGATAGCCGAACATTCAGTTCCTTTAGATCTTGATGTTTTTCTGTTGTTGCTGGTATGATAGTTATCATTCATGGTCATGTTGGTGCACCCAACTGCATGCATGCATTACTTATTGTTTTCTTTGAAACAATTATACCTGGTAATTCCAGGAGTTTCTTCCTTGGCTCTTGGACAGCTTTTCTGATAATTCTTTTTAGTCCTCTGTCCGAAATCCTGGTCATGGCCAGTTTATAATGAAATTCTGTTCTTTCCACTTGCAGATTATGGTCCCAATGATGCTCACATGAACATTGCCATCAGTATGTTTTGCAACAATAATTCTGCAAAGATCTTGAGAGAGCTCTTTGTTTTTACCCATCATGAGATGTTCCTTGTGTGACACCTTGGTAATGAGACACCCTTTTTCCTAGGACATCATTTGGGATTGAAGTAGCTAATGTTAATTTTTATTGACAAGGGGCGGGACTGCTTTCTAATTACTGATAGATTTCAGCTGGTGTGTTGACTTCCCATGTCTTTTTCACCTCCCTTTCCTCAGGTGTTCAAAATTTTTTTCCTGTGATTTCCTGTCTAGTTATTACACATAATGTAGTTTATGGGCATCTATGGTTTGATTTCTTTGCATGTGTGTATTACTTGGGTTGTTACAGACATCTGGTGAAAATTCCATGTCAATAGCACCTTTAGAAATATATTTACTGATAAAAATGGTGACTTGTTCAATACTTATTTTATGCGCTGTATTCTATTCAATTCAATTCAATTTTATTTATATAGCGCCAAATCACAACAAACAGTTGCCCCAAGGCGCTTTATATTGTAAGGCAAGGCCATACAATAATTACGTAAAAACCCCAAAGGTCAAAACGACCCCCTGTGAGCAAGCACTTGGCGACAGTGGGAAGGAAAAACTCCCTTTTAACAGGAAGAAACCTCCAGCAGAACCAGGCTCAGGGAGGGGCAGTCTTCTGCTGGGAGTGGTTGGGGCTGAGGGAGAGAACCAGGAAAAAGACATGCTGTGGAGGGAAGCAGAGATCAGTCACTAATGATTAAATGCAGAGTGGTGCATACAGAGCAAAAAGAGAAAGAAACACTCAGTGCATTATGGGAACCCCCCAGCAGTCTAAGTCTATAGCAGCATAACTAAGGGATGGTTCAGGGTCACCTGATCCAGCCCTAACTATAAGCTTTAGCAAAAAGGAAAGTTTTAAGCCTAATCTTAAAAGTAGAGAGGGTGTCTGTCTCCCTGATCCGAATTGGGAGCTGGTTCCACAGGAGAGGAGCCTGAAAGCTGAAGGCTCTGCCTCCCATTCTACTCTTACAAACCCTAGGAACTACAAGTAAGCCTGCAGTCTGAGAGCGAAGCGCTCTATTGGGGTGATATGGTACTATGAGGTCCCTAAGATAAGAAGGGACCTGATTATTCAAAACCTTATAAGTAAGAAGAAGAATTTTAAATTCTATTCTAGAATAAACAGGAAGCCAATGAAGAGAGGCCAATATGGGTGAGATATGCTCTCTCCTTCTAGTCCCCGTCAGTACTCTAGCTGCAGCATTTTGAATTAACTGAAGGCTTTTCAGGGAACTTTTAGGACAACCTGATAATAATGAATTACAATAGTCCAGCCTAGAGGAAATAAATGCATGCATTAGTTTTTCAGCATCACTCTGAGACAAGACCTTTCTAATTTTAGAGATATTGCGTAAATGCAAAAAAGCAGTCTTACATATTTGCTTAATATGCGCTTTGAATGACATATCCTGATCAAAAATGACTCCAAGATTTCTCACAGTATTACTAGAGGTCAGGGTAATGCCATCCAGAGTAAGGATCTGGTTAGACACCATGTTTCTAAGATTTGTGGGGCCAAGTACAATAACTTCAGTTTTATCTGAGTTTAAAAGCAGGAAATTAGAGGTCATCCATGTCCTTATGTCTGTAAGACAATCCTGCAGTTTAGCTAATTGGTGTGTGTCCTCTGGCTTCATGGATAGATAAAGCTGGGTATCATCTGCGTAACAATGAAAATTTAAGCAATGCCGTCTAATAATACTGCCTAAGGGAAGCATGTATAAAGTGAATAAAATTGGTCCTAGCACAGAACCTTGTGGAACTCCATAATTAACCTTAGTCTGTGAAGAAGATTCCCCATTTACATGAACAAATTATAATCTATTACATAAATATGATTCAAACCACCGCAGCGCAGTGCCTTTAATACCTATGGCATGCTCTAATCTCTGTAATAAAATTCTATGCTCCCTTGCTCCAAATAAGGTTCACGGGGAGGCTGGAGCCTATCACAGCAGTCATAGGACGAGAGGCACATGACGCCAGTCTTACACAAGGCCACATATAGACAGACAAACAACCACATTCTCACACACACCTACAGTCAGTTTTAAAGATTCCAGTTCACCTAACCTGCATATCTTTAAAAGAAGGGGGAAGCCGTAGCACCCAGATGGAATCCAAACGAACATAGGGAGAACATCCTAACTCCATACAGAAAGGCCCAGGTGAGAAGCGAAGCGATCCCAGGGCCTTCTTGCTGTGAGACAACAGTGCTAACCACTAATCCACTGTGTCGCCTGCAGAAAATGTTTTGGTGACATTCTTCAGTTTTCAAAATGAAGAACTGGTTCAAGAAAGGATCTAAAGAGTGCAAGTTGTTCAGACCTGAATCCAGTTAACATCTCTGAAGAGATCTTAAAATGGCTACGCACCGACACTCCCCATCCAACCTGATGGAGCTTGAGAGGTGCTGCAAACAGGAATGGGCAAAACTGCCCAAATAGATAGGTGTGCCAAGCTTGTAGTATCATATTCAAGAAGACTTGAGGCTGTAACTGCTGCCAAATGTGCATTAACAAAGTATTGAGCAAAGGATGTGAATAGGTATGGACATGTGATTTCCTTTTCTTTAAATAAATTTGCCAAAAAAAAAACAAAAACTTTTTTCATGTTGTCATTATGGGGTGTTGTGAGTAGAACTTTGAGGGGAAAAAATCATTTACTCCATTTTGAGATAAGACACTGTGCATAAAAGCACTGTGAATACTTTCCGAATACACTGTAGATGGACTATTTGACCATATTCATGTCTTCAGGTGTGATGAAAGTGTAACATCTGAGATTAGCATCAATTTAACAATTATATACTGATAATAGGAGACATTATGAGAACCACAAATCAAAAACCTGCAGTGTAAAGTATTTGCAATATCCCTTTAAGCAGAGGTAATTTGGCAGTAAGTCAGAGGAGCATGTTCTTGTTATGAAGATATAGAAAGCTTTTACTGATATCCAGGAATCTTCAGATAAAGATGCCCAGTTCCTGCTTGATATGATACATCAGCCTGTTCCTGTTCACCCTCCCTAACTGATCCCTCATTAGAAACCTGATCAATACTTTCTTTTCATTAAGTGAAATAAAAGACACTCATTTCATTTTCAAGCATTTTTCCAAATCGATGACGAGATTATTTTCAAACGACAAGAGATGCACAGTAGACATTTGAAAGAAAAGCCAAAACATAATCCCTCCCTTGTTTCTCAAATTAAACTCACACATGCACTTAAAAACAATGTTTTGCCAATTTCTTGCATAATTTGTATCAATGTGAGGACATGTGTACAGGCACAAACTAAGCATTTGCAGAATACTTACTTTATAAATGTGTATTCACTGACCTCATGTAATTGCAAACGGAGCCTTTAATTGCAACGGTAACACATAAAGTAAATTAGTTTTTTAAAGATTTAACATGCTTAAAGATTTCATTTGCAGATAGCCCTGATTCCAGGATTATATCCAGGAGGATTCACTGTTGACTGAAGGTGAGCTTTATAAAATGCAATGCCTTATGTCGCATAGCCTGTTTATGGGTTGACATGGTTGTTGTTGGTTCTGCACTGGAGCGTCTGTGTTCTTGTGTTTTCTTGTGACACCTGCTTATAAGGACTGCAGAAACAGAAGAACAAAAAATAATAAAAGCCACTGTGGTGCTTCTGCAAGTAAGCAAGTACGTGTTTCTACATATTTTGACAAGTTTACTTATTTACATCCCAAGTCATATAACAACTGCACTACAGGTCTCATGTCCAATTCAGATGTTCTGATCATACAAATATTGAATGTGGTAAATATGAACGCAGTAAAACATAGATTGTGGTAAAAATGAAAGCAGTAAAACTGTGAATGTGGTGAAAATGAAAATTAATGTGGTTAAACGCAAAAGCAGTAAATATTGAATGTGGTAAAAAAACCATGATAAAATGGAAGGTGTGAAGTACTGAACATGAAAATGAGTGACATAAAAAACAACATCTGATTAATATTGCCCCTTTGAAAATTAGAATTGTTAAATTTGGATTCCATTAAAAGCATTCATTCATTTATTCATCTTCTACCGCTTAGTCCAATTAAGGGTCGCGGGGGGCTGGAGCCTATCCCAGCGGTCATGGAGCGTGAGGCGGGGTACACCCAGGACAGGATGCTAGTCTGTCGCAGGGCCACAAATAGACAAACACACACAGACACACGCACACACACACCTACGGACAATTTAAAGATTCCAATCCACCTAACCCGCATGTCTTTGGATGTGGAAGGAAACCGGAGCACCCAGAGGAAACCCACGCAAACACGGGGAGAACATGCAAACTCCATACAGAAAGGCCAAGGGAATTGAACCCACGACCTTCTCGCTGCGAGGCAACAGTGCTAACCACTAAGTCACCGTGCTGCCCCCATTAAAATCACATTATGGTAAATATTAATCTTATAAATATTATGTCTTAAAAATATAACATTGGCTAATTTAATTCACTGCCTCGATTTTAGCACCTCCATTTTACCCACTTCAGTTGTATCATTCACCACATCAACTGTGCAATTTTACTCACTTCTGGTAGATCGCAATACGGCAGCAGCCACTGTGCGACAGCGGACATTTGTAGTCCAGAGCCACTGCGCATGTCACTGACCGCGGGGTGGCATCATTGGGAGTCACAGGCGAAGAGCGCCCATATCTAACGTAAGTCTGCTAAAGACTTTAGCATTGACTTGACCGGTGTTGTGCCAAAGTACTTATCCCAGACAAAAATAACAGCATGTTGGTTGTGCAATACATGACATTAAAAAATAAGTTTCATAATCGTTGACGACGTTTAATGCATACGTGTTTTCACGTCGATTACACGCACAGCACAGTAACGGTGTCCAACATAAAAAAACGCTGTAAGTTTATTAAAAAAGAAAACGCTATAAGATGTTTGTTAAAAAAGAAAATGCTGTAACCCGTTTATATATGTAAAAAAAAACACACACGCTGTAAGATGTTTATGATCACACCACCGTCAAGATAATCCAATGATTTTCACTCTTTCTTCAGTTCAGTTTGTTCATTCATTAAAATATGAACAGTTATAAACTGTACACTCTTGTACTTTGACTTTTTCTGTTTTAAATAAAAGATAAGCAGACAAACGTGATGTGGGTGATGGTTGTTTTGGTTTACAAGAAATAAAATTCAACTTTTACACTGTAAAAAAATCCAGTTGTTTTTACAGAAAAATTCTGGCAGCTGTGAATTCCAGGGGAATTCTGTCAAAATTACGCTAAATATGTAAATGGTTTGCACATACATATTTTTTGTAAATTTTACAGTTTAAACCTGTAATTAAAAAATATTAATCTGTAATTTTGATGGTCTTTTTCATGTTGAATTGCCATGGCCATGCTGATATTAAACCTTTTTTTTTTTTTTTTTTTTTTGTAAAATTTACAGTATTTTACAAATATATTAAGTCCCTTTGGCTGCTCCCATGATTTTACTCAGGGTCACCACAGCAGATGCAAGGAGGGTCTGCATGTTGATTTGGCACAAGCTGTACACCAGATGCCCTTCCTGCTGCAACGTCACATTACACAGTGAAATGTGGCAGGGGTGGGGTTCGAACCAGAAACCTTTGTTACTGAAACCAAGTGCACTAAATTCTCAGCCACCACCCCGATATCTGTCTGTATCTTAATAAGCACAGTAGCTTTGTGGTTAGCGCATGTTGCCTCAGAGCAAGAAGGTCATTGCTTCGATTCCCACCTGTGGCCTTTCTGTGTGGAGTTTGCATGTTCTCCCCATGTTTGTGTGGGTTTCCTCCAGGTGCTCCGATTTCCTCCCACATTTACAGACATGCAAGTTAGGTGAATTGGAAACTTTATACATGTTCAGGTCTCCCTTGAAAAAGAGATCTTGATCTCAATGGGACGAACCTCGTTACATTAAAATTACACCCTACCATCAGATATTTCAACTTCATATATACCTTAGCTGATCCACAATCACTACAGTAAATTTCAGCAAATTTAGTCTTTATTGAGTGGAGTTTTCTGGCAGCCACCGTCTGTCAGCCTGCCAGAATTTGTATTCCCTATCTTTATCACTGGAATTGCACCCTACCATTAGGTGTTTTATCTTCATTTATAGCGTTTTCCTTTTTTAATAAACGTCGTACAGCGTTGTTTTATGTTGGACACCGTTATTGTGCTGTGCGTGTAATCGACGTGAAAACACGTATGCATTAAACGTTGTCAAAGATTATGAAACTTATTTTTTAATGTCCATGCTGTTATTTTTGTCTGGGAGCAGGAGGAGCTCATTTAAAGAGCTGCAGAACATCTGGAAGCGCTGCACTGAGTCAGTGTGCGCTCCTGCGCCAGGGGATACAAATTCTGTTAGATTTGGGCGCTCCTCGCCTGTGACTCCCAATGGCGCCACCCCGCGGTGAGTGACATGTGCAGTGGCTCTGGACTACAAATGTCCGCTGTCACACAGTGGCTGCTGCTGTATTCCGATCTACCGGAAGTGAGCAAAATTGCACAGTTGACGCGGTGAATGATACAATTGAAGTGGGTAAAGTGGAGGTGCTAAAATCGAGGCAGTGAATTAAATTAGCCAGTTATATTTTTAAGACATAATATTTATAAGATTAATATTTACCATAATGTGATTTTAATGGCATTCAAATTTAACGATTCTAATTTTCAAAGGGGCAATATTAATCAGATGTTGTTTTTACGTCACTCATTTTCATGTTTAGTACTTCACACCTTCCATTTTTATCAGGTCCAGTTTTACCCTTTTGATTTTTTAACCACATTCAATATTTACTGCTTTCACTTTTAACCACATTAAAATTGTTTTACTGCTTTCATTTTCACCACATTCAAAGTTTTTCTGCTTTCATTTTTACCACAATCTATGTTTTACTGCGTTCATATTTACCACATTCAATATTTCAATTAATTTTGATCACTTTGACCCTTCATAGAGGGGCAGCACATTTTCATCTTGTGTTTAGTTGTATCTTTACAAAAAGCAGAGCCACTTAGGTGCCTGGCCTTGAGAACCAGGGGTGGTAGGTGCATGTACTTCTTCTTGCTTCTCCCCTTTGCCAGAGTGGATCATGCATCTCTGAGACATATATTGATTCAGCACATGTTTTTTTACACTGGATGCCTTATCTGATGCATCTCCAGATCTTCAAAGAGAGAGAACCAAATTTGCATGTTTTGATGGTGGGGAACATGCAAACCTGTGGGCATTGGCGGGCTTAAACTCAAGGCATTCATCCAGATGATTGACCCTCTGGCTGACCTTGCCAGTGCAATTTTGGAATCCACCTAATTTTTACTTCACTGGTGTTAGTTGTAATCAAATCTCCTGCATTTTGTGTTGTTTCCATTGAAGTTTTATATTGTTGTGGTTGCCAGAATGGATGGTCACCCAACTCAGTTGCGTCCAGTCTTTTGGAAATCAAATTGACCTTTGCCAAAATTAATTAATTAAGGGCAATTTCAGAGTCAACCTTCGGCCAGCACCAAATCTGGCAGAACTCAAAGGACCTGAGAGGAGGAGACCAACAAACAGGCAGGAAGGCATGACCTTGGCCTCAGTGATTGCCCTTTGACAAATTTGACCTTACCTGGGCAATTCCAGAACCCACTTCCATATTTGTGCCAAGTTTGATGGACATCAGAATGATAAACTTAAATTTTGATCTTAGACCCTAACAACCTTGACCTTTGCCAAAAACCAACCCTTTAAGGGAATTTCTCGGTTTGTCTATCATCCACATATCAAGTTTAGTGGAAATAACAAAAGGACCTGGGAGGAGGAGGGGAACAAACAGATGGACAAATCATCATACACTAAACTTTCATTTTTCTCCCTTAAACCAGTTCAAAGCCTTCTTACATCACAGAAATTCTCTGAGGACAAATCCACAGGAAAGGAGCAATAGCCTTTGCCTATCCCTCTTCAAAATTTTTGTTATTCAGGTTCAAGAAAGTTAAGAGAGTTGAAGTACTGAACACATCCGTGCCCCTGTCTCAAGGACAGGAAAGAAAAAGAAGAGAAAAAATGAGGTCATAAAAGGATGCCTTCTTCCCCAACCCTGCTCAGAAATCTACCACTTTATGGGGTGACCCATTAAAAAGAGGGCACTTGAGTCACTTGAGGGACATCAATTAACCCCTGGGCCAATTTGGGCTGCTGCTCAGAGACTATGTACGCAGCTTCTCAGGGGGTTTCTGCAGCTGCCTCTGAGTTAAACATTCAAAGGAAGGTGGATGGGGTGGCGCGTTGTCACTCAGCCACGCTGTACTATGTGCCTCCTTGTGCCGTCTTCCCGCTTTAATTTTTCCTAAGATTCAAACCACATTTTTGATATTTGCTTTACATGATCGAAAACTGAAGGTAAAAGTCTTTGGGGAAGAATCGGAGCCTCAGTGGCGGCCTCTGAGGCGCTGATCTAAAGCTCAGCTTAATTTGGAAAAATATAAAGGTCTCACGGTGTTATTATCATTTGTGCTGGTGCATTTGATACTTGGCGGTCTCAAGGGGTTGAGCAAACAGACGCCACCGCTTAGCTGCGAACCCCCCTGCACGCACGCACACACACACACACACACACACACACACACACACACACACACACACACACACACACACACACACACACACACACACACACACACACACACACACACACACACAGCCTTTAGGTGATGGCAGAAACTACTGTTGGACCTGCCTGGTATTTTGATATGTGCTATAGTATTTTGAATCGAAAAGAAAACTTTGCACATTAACACTGTCGTTGCCATTGTTGTGCAAGAAAGGGTTAGAAATCCGGAAGTGGGTCGGATCAGTGTGGGAAAATTCAGCCCTCAGTTCAATAAATTCAAACAGCTGTGTTATGAGATGTGGGATGGTGCAGCTTGCATACACTGTCTCGGCCCCTGTGAGGATAATTCATTAACTTCCCTAATCCTCTCATGCGGTGTTGCAGCAGCAAAAGATGAAAAGCGCATTGAATATCAAAAACTGTGATTTCTCAGCTCCTCACCATGCCCGTCTCTCACAAGTGTCTCTGAAAAAGGATGTTGCATGTTGCAAGCATGCACGTCCTGTCTTAATGAGCATGGAAATACATTTTCGGCGGCTTATGGCTGCCGCGCACCGCTGTGGGATGAGAACAGCTCAATAAAATATACACAGGAGGTCAAAATGGTAGGGAAATAAAAACCCCTTTTTGACAATGTTAAGCCTCACAGCTGCTTTGAGGCAACTGAAGGGTTTTTATCAGCTCTTCAGATGTTGGATCATAGGGTGCACAAGCTTTCCAAGGGTAGGCAAAGTCAGGCGAGTCAGTACTGTACAGGCACATGCATCTACTGACACAATTAACACGCATCACAGCCTCGCTGCACGGTACTGACAGCCCTGCTGCTACGCTTGTCAGCTCTGTGATTTTGGCATTTTTTTTATTTTGAACTTGAACTGAGCAAATTTGTATCTTAGCAATGGCGTGTTTACATGTACATTTATATGTCTCAATTAAGCTCCATCAGGTTGAATGAATGAATGAATGAATGAATGAATGAATGAAAACTGTTTATTTCGAACATTTGATACAACAACAATTACAAGATAGATCAGTAAAGACAACAACAAAAAAGTTCCTACTGTGTACCCAACATGTCCGAAAAGGGGTAGGGTGAAGCATCAGCTTATTTATCTCTACCCCTTCTTCCCCACAACCAGTAATACCCTTTGCCACATATACACATAGATTCCTACACACCTAAACCAATATATATATATATATATATATATATATATATATATATATGTGTGTATGTATGTTGATATATATATATATATATATATATATATATATATATATATATATATATATATATATGTGTGTATGTATGTTGATATATATATATATATATATATATATCAACATACATACACACATATACACACATATATACATATACACATATATATACACAAACATAAATATACACCTACACATACCTACTTACATACAAAATACTATATATTTACAAGCCGAAGCAAAAAACAAAAACACCCTAACCCTCATTACCCTTCCTCCTCCCTATACCTAGAAAAAAACATATTTTTGTACCGCTGTTTGAACTGGTTCATGCTTGGACATTGCTTGAGCCCCACTCCCAATCTGTTCCACATCCTCACCCCACAGACAGAAATACAGAAACCTTTTAATGTTGTTCGTGCCCACTGATGCTTTAAATTAAATTTCCCCCTCAGACTGCAATCCCCTGATCTGTTAAAAAACATATTTTTAATATTTGCTGGAAGTAAATTGTTTATTGCTTTATACACGATTTGTACTGTTTGAAAATGAACCAAGTCTGTGAATTTTAAGAATTTGGATTGTAAAAATAGTGGATTTGTATGATCTCTATAGCCAGTATTATGAATAATTCTTATAGCTCTTTTCTGCATTACTGATAGTGATTGTGTTGTACCTTTATAAGTATTACCCCATACCTCTGCACAGTACTGTAAATATGGTAAAACCAGTGAGCAGTAAAGAATGCAGAGTGAGTTGTGGTCCAGAATATGTTTCGCTTTGTTTAGAACTGAAATGCTTCTTGACAGTTTACTTTGTATATGTTTTATATGAGTCTTCCAGTTTATCTTATCATCTATTATCACCCCCAGAAACTTATTTTCATGTACCCTTTCAATATCTACCCCCTCGACTTGTAACTGAACCTGTATGTCTGTATTACAATAGCCAAATAACATGTATTTTGTTTTACTTAAGTTTAATGATAATTTGTTTCTGTCAAACCATATTTTCAATTTTCCCATTTCTATACTGATCCTCCTCAGTAACTCCTGCAAATCCCCCCTGAACAAAAAATGCTTGTGTCATCTGCAAATAATACTAATTTTAATATTTTGGAAACATTGACAATATCATTTATATAAATTAGAAACAGTTTTGGACCCAATACTGACCCCTGTGGGACGCCACAAGCATTGTCCAAGCATGATGATGTATATTCCCCCAACTTCACAAATTGTTTTCTGTTACTTAAGTAGCTCAAGTGATGTTGAACTATGTGCTCTGAATCCATATTGACTATCAGTAAGTAATTTATGTTTATTTATGAATTTGTCTAATCTATTATTGAATAACTTTTCTAATAATTTGGAAAATTGTGGAAGCAAAGAAACAGGTCTATAATTTGTGAAGTGGTGTCTATCCCCAGTCTTATACAGCGGCACAACCTTAGCTACTTTCATTTCATTGGGAAATTTACCGGTTTGAAATGATAAGTTACAGATGTATGTTAATGGTTCTACAATCCATTCAATGACCTGTTTTACCACCACCATATCAATTTCATTTAAATCGGTAGATGTTTTATATTTACAATTATTCACAATGTCTATAATTTCTTTTCCATCCACTGCTGTGAGGAACATTGAACAGGGATTTCTTTCTATGAGATTATTATCCCAATCCTCAGGTTGGGAATTGGGAATTTTTTCTGCCAAGCTTGGTCCAACATTTACAAAAAAATTATTAAAACCGTTGACTACCTCATCCTTATTTTCCTTCTTGACATTATTATCAATGAAATACTGAGGGTAACTCTGTTTTTTATTACCATTTTTGATAATGCTATTTAATATATCCCATATTCCTTTAATATTGTTTTTGTTATTATATAATATGTTACTATAATATTCCTTCCTACATACCCGTATAATATTAGTTAATCTATTTTTGTATTTCTTATATCTATTTTCTGCCTCTTTAGTCTTTAGTTTTATGAATTCTCTATACAGTGTATTTTTCTTATTACATGCATTTCGTAACCCTTTCGTCATCCATGGTCGAGCTTGGATTTTTTGTTTTCTGTAGTCTTGTTTAATTGGACAATTTTTTATCATATAATGATGTAAATATTTGTAAAAAAGTTTCATATGCACTATCAACATCACTTTCACTGTATACCTTTTCCCAGTTTTGCTCCTGTAAATCCTTCTTTAGTGTGTTCATGTTTTCCTCTGTCCGCACTCGCCTGTATTTTATTTTCTCCTCTGGCTGATTCCGCCGATGGTTTCTATTATAAACGATGAAAACTGGTAGATGATCACTAATGTCATTGATTAATAATCCACTCACAGTGTTATTCTCAATATCATTGCTGAATATATTATCAATTAAGGTAGCACTATGGGATGTAATTCTGCTTGGCCTGGTGATTTTTGGATATAAACTCATACTGTACATTATACTGATAAATTCATCTGTTATTTTACAGAAGAATGTTGGATGGGGCAGTCATTTTCAGATCTCTCCAGAGATGTTCAATCAGATTCAGGTCTGGGCTCTGGCTGGACCACTCAAGGACATTCACAGAGTTGTCCTGAAGTCACTCCTTTGATATCTTGGTTGTGTGCTTAGGGTCATTGTCCTGCTGAAAGATTAACTGTCCCCCAGTCTGAGGTCAAAAGCACTCTGGAGCAGGTTTTCATCCAGGATGTCTCTGTACATTACTGCATTCTTTTTTCCCTCCATCCTGACTAGTCTCCCAGTTCCTGTTGCTGAAAAACATCACCACAGCATGATACTGCCACCACCATGCTTCACTGTAGAGAAGGTATTGGCTAGGTGGTGAGCAGTGCCTGGCTTCCTCCAAACAAAGAGTTCAATCTTTGTCTCATCAGACCAGAGAAGTTTGTTTGTCATGGTCTGAGAGTCCTTCAGGTGCCTTTCGGCAAACTCCAGGCAGGCTACCATGTGCCTTTTACAAAGGAGTGGTTTCTGTCTGGCCACTCTACCACAAAGACCTGAATTGTGGATTGCTGCAGAGATGGTTGTCTTTCTGGAAGGTTCTCCTCTCTCCACAGAGGAATGCTGGAGCTCTGACAGAGTGACCATCAGATTCTTGGTCACCTCTCTGACTAAGGCCCTTCTCCCCTGATTGCTCAATTTAGACGGGTGGCCAGCTCTAAGAAGAGTCCTGGTGGATCCAAACTTCTTCCATGTATGGATGATGGAGGCCACTGTGCTCACTGGGACCTTCAAAGCAGAAGAAATTTTTCTGTACCCTTCCTCAGATTTGTGCCTCGAGACAATCCTATGAGACCTGCCTCAGAGGTCTACAGACAGTTCCTTTGACTTCATGCTTGGCTTGTGTTCTGACATGCACTGTCAACTGTGGGACCTTATATATACAGTGAGGCAAATAAGTATTTGAACCACTGTCGATTTTGCAAGTTTTCCCATACAAAGAATGCAGAGGTCTGTAATTTTTGTTGTGGGTACACTTCAATTGTGAGAGACAGAATCTAGAAAATTAAAAATAAAAAACATTGTATGATTTTTAAATAATTAATTTGCAATTTATTGCATGAAACAAGTATTTGATCACCTACCAATCAGCAAGAATTCTGTCTCTCACAGACCTGTTAGTTTTTCTTTAAGAAGCCCTCCTATTCTGCACTCTTTACCTGTATTAATTGCACATGTTTGAACTCATTACCTGTATAAAAGACACTTGTCCACATACTCAATCAATCACACTTCAACCTATCCACCTTGGCCAAGACCAAAGAGCTGTTTAAGGACACCAGGGACAAAATTGTAGACCTGTGCAAGGCTGGGATGGACTACAACACAATAGGCAAGCAGCTTAGTGAGAAGGCAACAACGGTTGGCGTAATTATTAGAAAATGGAAGAAACACAATATGACCATCAAGTTTCCTCGGTCTAAGGGCTCCATGCAAGATTTCATCTCATGAGGAAAGGATGATTCTGAGAAAGCCCAGAACTACACAGGAGGACCTGGTCAATGACCTGAAGAGAGCTGGGACCACAGTTGCAAAGATTACATTAGTAACACACTACACGGTCACGGTTTAAAATCCTGCAGGGCAGCAAGGTCCCCCTACTCATGCCAGCACATGTCCAGGCCCATTTGAAGTTCACCAGCAACCATCTGGATGATCCAGAGGAGGCATGGGAGAAGGTCATGTGGTCAGATGAGACCAAAATAGAGCATTTTGGTATCAACCCCACTCGTCATGTTTGGAGGATGAGAACAATCCCAAGAACACGGTCCCAACCGTGAAGCATGGGGGTGGAAACATCATTTTTGGGGGTACTTTTCTGCAAAGGGGACAGGATGACTGCACCATATTGAAGGGAGGATGGATGGGTTATGTATCATGGGATTTTGGCAAACAACCTCCTTCCCTCAGTAAGAGCACTTAAGATGGGTCATGGCTGAGTCATCCAGCATGGCAATGACCCGAAACACACAACCAGGGAAATTAAGGAGGGGCTCCGTAAGAAGCATTTCAAGGTCCTGGAGAGGCCGAGCCAGTCTCCAGGTCTGAACCTAATAGAAAATCTTTGGAGGGAGCTGAAACTCAAAACCTGAAACATCTGGAGAAGATCTGTATGGAAGAGTGGACCAAAATCCCTGCTGCAGTGTGCAAACTTGGACAAGAACTACAGGAAATGTTTGACCTCTGTAATTGCAAACAAAGGTTTCTGTACCAAATATTAAGGTCTGTTTTTCTGTTGTATACTTATTTCATTAAATAAATTGCAAGTTAATTATTTAAAAATCATACAATGTGATTTTATCATTTTTTAGATACTATCTCTCACAGTTGAAGTGTACCTACGATAAACATTTCAGACCTCTCCATTCTTTGTAGGTGGGAAAACCTGCAAAAAAATTGACAGTGGTTCAAATACTTATTTGCCTCACTGAAGACAGGTGTGTCCCTTTCCAAATCATGTCCAATGAACTGAAGTCCCCAGGTGGACTCTAATTAAGCTGTAGAAACATCTCAAGGAGATCAGTGTAAACAGGATGAACCTGAGCTGAGTTTTGAGCTTCATGGCAAAGGCTGTGGATATTAATGTACATGTGATTTCTTAGTTTTTTATTTTTAATAAATTAGCAAAAATCTTTTTCACATTATCATTACAGGATATTGTGTGTGGAAATTTGATTTAAAAAAAATTATTTCATTCTTTTTGGAATAAGGTTGTAACATAACAAAATATAGAAAAAGTGAAGTTCTGTGAATACTTTCTGGATGCACTGCATATGCATCTAGATATATCGGCTATGATACAAAACAAGAGCAATAGTTTTTTGTGGATTGATTAAATTTGATGCAGTTTTATTTGATGCGATATGATGCAACCTGATATAATGCTTTATTATGTGGCTGTGATGCTACGCATGCTCTGATTGGCCGATTTCCGGTCTGATATTTTCCCCTATCATACCAGTTACAATGACAATCGGTCCAGAATGCGTATCACATTTGCGACTTTGTTTAAGATGATCCAGGTGGAGTGGAGATGGTGACAGTGAAGTTCGAAGCCAGGTGGCAGCCCACGGAGGTGACGAGATGCAGGATCTCTGGTGGTGAGGACTGAGTTTCTCGCGAAGGTGGAAGTGTAGAACAGGGGTTGATGATGAGTGACAGCTATGAAGATCAGCTCCGCAGCATGCTCCTGGAAAACAGGCAGAAAAAGAGGCAGGACCCAGCAGGAACCAAGGCAACACACAACATTTCCCTTGCTAAAAACAAGAAATTTAAAAGCAAAATAACACAAAAAGTGAATAAAGAAATTATGAGCGACAAAGAGGACCATACTCTGAGCAAATTTTATTACACTGATGAGTTTAAACTGGAGGAGTTAACAGCAAATGAGCTCGAAGTAGACATGCAAAATGTCGATGCAGCCATATAATAAATGAATTATTAACGTCACTTGCTTGGTCTGTACAGGAATATCAGACCTCGTTTCACTCGATATTTTCCTATACAGACCTCGTGCTCGGTTAATAATCCTTTATTATTTAATGAAGACCAGTTGAATAGCAGTACTCTGGTTTGAAGCCCTGGATAAAATACATATACTTTATTGTGTCTAGCACCATAGTAAGAAAGGATGAACCCTGAATAGAGTAAGGAAAAGATATCAATGGCAAATAGCACTTCAGGAAGAATAAAACTTGAGAAAGTCTTGAGGGGGAAAAAGAATTTAAATAACTAACTATTAACATTTTTTTGCTGCTGAAATGGAGGAGGGTTATAGTTAAAAAAAAAATTACATTCCTCAACCCTTCATTGCTGGCCAGAAGAGGAAATGAGGTTATTGATGCATGCTTCTGTTGGTGCAGACGGCCTTATAAAGAAGAGGTCAAGTAACAAAAGCTACACTCTGTCAAACACTGCTGGAGCGTTCTACACTGACCTTGCTCTGAAACCATGGCGTAGGTTAATGACTCTGCACATGGCTTGGAGTCTCCACAATGATTTTTCAGTGGCTGTAGTCTGATGTACGATGTGGTGATTGGTTGGGGTGTGTATAAATTAAACGAATACTATCTTGTTGACATTCTGGATGATGAAATAAGAGGCACTTTAGGTAATTTCACTGATAAAGCAGCTCGACCCCACGGTGGATGATAGAATCAAAAGCACTTGTGCAGGTCGCTGTCAGGATCATCTGTCTCGTCATTCCATTAAGGCTGCACGCAGGGACCTTCAGCTCGCTGCCAAGACAGCACGAGCATTCAGCGTCTTAAGTGGGAGCATCTTAGAAGATGTCAGGGCACAGAAAAAGGAAGAGTTCACTACGTATCATTCTGCAGCCACCTGATGTCCTTATCTTGGAGATCAGATAGGGCCCATTTTTTATGGGACATCCGACAGCTGATGGATAAATTCTGTGACACTTTGAGATGAACTTCCAAGAGCAGGGCCAGAATCTGAATGTTGCTCAGTGAATAGTGGTCAGGAATGTGCTCTGGTTCCTACACTGCTCAATAACTGCATGGACTGAGTGTTGGGTACACAGTAAAATCATCAGTGTAAAACTAAAGGTGCCCTGACACTTGCATGACTTTGATGCACACACTTGCAAGCCCTGTATCGTGCAGGAGAGTAAACTCGTCTTTAACGGGTGTAGACTGAATGTGAGCGGGACACCGGCACGTGCAATTACGCAAAGAGAATATTAAAATGTTCAAAAATATTTTCACACATAAAGCATGATCTGCTCGCCAACACTATGTGCAGCTTGTCAAGTGGAGTAAAGAAGAATTGAACAGAGCGAGTGATTGCGTCAGTGCACTGCGTCAGTGCACTGCATCAGAGCGCAGCTCATCTGAACGATTATAACAAGATGTTAAATCTATCATCAACATACTTGTACAGCTGTACAGTTGGAAAAGAACATGCAACTGTTTTACCAAGCCTTGACAATGTAAACATGACAAATAATTACCCTATTAGATGGCTCCAAAGGCTTTATCCAGCTCATTCAGCTGGAGCGGTCCTCTGTGATTCAGGAAGTGATTAGAGCCGTTTTCAGCAGCCAACTTGCAGAGAAAATAATTAATCCGCTATGAAATAATTATTTTATATATGCAGCGTCCAGCGCAGAGCACGTGGCAACCGATGGAACAAAGCACTGCATCCAGCTGGGAACACAGCCGGTAGGATCGTCACGACGACATGCGTGCAAGTTCACGGATCACAGTAGTGCACGTGTCAGGGCACCTTAACACTGACAGTGTTAAATTAACATTGCCCGTGTACTTATGGCTCTACTCTGGTCAGAGTGGGACCATAAATGCACTGTTGGTGTTAATTTAACACGGGTGACTTTACTGTGTAGGGTTGTGGAAACCAGGTGGTGATGAAAGGTTTACTGACTTTGACATTACAGACAATGCCGTGATCTTTGCAGATTTATTAAATAAGTCGATTGCAGCACTTGAGAAGCTGAGAGAGAAATTGGAGTGTCTGGGTTTGCGATTGTCATCAATCAAGACTAAAATCTAGGCTTTCAGGTTAGGGTTCAGGTTCAGGTAACTTTATTTGTACCTGTAGGTAGATTTGGCTTGCAGCAAACAGAAAACAGAAAAAAGGCGTCCATGTTAGTCAACACAACAACAACAATAAAAAACACTAAAAATACTAACAAAGAACATACACACAACTACCTCATCTTAGCCAACAGAAGTGTATATCTGTGTGGTGAAAGTCTTGAACTTGTCGAGAAATTCACTTATCTCGGCAGTGACATTCGTGACTCTAGGTCCTAAGCCTGTGAAATCAAAGGACAACTGGGAACAACTTGTAGAGTCATGAGGCCATTGGCCTGAGGTATTTGGTGATATTGATACCTTTGCAGGACAACAAATGTCCAGGTCTTTCAGGTCTTGGGACTTTCCTTAGGGGAGGTGATGATCTAGTGGTTAAGCCTGACTGGAAAATCACTAAGGGCAAGGTCCTTAATCCCCTAGTTGCTCCCGGTGTGTAGTGGGCACCTTGCATGGCAGCAGCCTGACATTGGGGCGAATGTGAGGCATTGATGTGAAAGTGCTTTTAGCATCTGATGCCGATGAAAAAGCGCCATATAAATGCAGTCCATTTATTCCTTCTTCCTGTTTGGTTGTGAGACTTGGACAGTAACCAGTGCAGTAAGGTGATGACTGGATGTCTTTGGTACTCAAATCTGGATGAGGAGTATCACTTGCATTGTGAAGGAAGGTGAGCTACAACACTTTGGATATGGTGTGTGTTGTGTGTTGGGGGGTGTGGCTGGACATTTTGGTGTTCTTTTCTTTTCTTTGCTCTCCAGGTGGCATGAAAACTGATTTGTCTGTGGAGAAGGTGCTGGCTGAAGAGTCCTTCACCCTCATCAACATCATGTGCAGCACCTGTGAATGGTGCTCACGTGCAGCCTTAAAGACTTTCAGCTGAAGCAGATAATTGGATGGCGTTCTGCATTTAAGTCATGTGTGATTCAAGCAGAACTGCCGGGAACTCGACCTTGTGATGTTCGTTTGTGAGACGCTGAGGACCGCGCCTGGGTTTGACACATCGAGCCCGTGAAGGAGGAAGGGTGAGGGACACATGCTGTCAGCACACATCAGAGGTGATTAAGTATTTGACTAATTGTTGATAGTAACTTGGTATTTTGTTACGCAGTATATTTGAATTGTGATGAGAATTGTGCAGCTTGCTTCTCACTGCTTTGGTGTGCGGACAAGTGATCCTCCACCTGTTGTGAGAAGCTGCTCATTTGCATAAAGCTTAAAATACAGACCTGAATGTGTTGCTGATAGTGTGTGTCTTTTGAAGGATATTAGTTGTAACTGCTGTCTTACCTCATCCCTTCATCCAGCATGCAGGAGGCTCAGTGTTGTGGACCACAGTGGTTGGAAAAGATCAAGGGGATGCCAGTGTTTCCCCTGGCTGCAGCAGAGAGATGGTTACTTTTGAGAGGTGAGGATGGACCTGATGTGTACCTGGATGGTTGCAATCCAAGACACAGTGTGGGTATGTAGCGAGGTGGGTTCAGCAACATGTGACACCAGCTCATGCTTACCATCTTGATCTGAGATGAACCCGTGAAATTACTAAAGCAGCTTTTTTTTTTTCTTTTTTTCTTTTTTTTTTGCCAGTAATGATTGTAACAAAAACAAATCTTTATGGAAGTAAATCCAGATGCAGCCTGACACAGCACTACCTTTCTTTATCTACAGCAGTGGCTTCAATATATAAGAAAATAAATATAGCTAAACAACAAACCACTCGTGCATAAGTTTTGTCATATGGAGACAGTCATGGCAAATTTCAGTCCAGGATTGTCTTGAGTAAAAGCCAGAGGTCCTAAGTCCTATGGACCCCCACATGTGATGTGATTTTTACGAATGTTTTATGATACATTTATGTTTAAAACAAAACTTAAGTGTTTCTATAAAGTGGATATTTTCTCAAACAATATTGTCCATCCTCTGAAAAGCTGTGCATAATGCAATGCTAGTGCTACTGCTCTTTAGCCAACATACTTGTCAATATTTACACCCAGCGCCCATGTTTTTAAATGGCATATAAACTAGCTGAGTTACCTGTACTATGCACGGGTAATAGAGAAGCATTTTAGCCATGTCATTGTATATTTCATGTCACTTTAGTCAAGGTGTAGTAAGTTGCATTGCATTGTGTGTATGTTTCATCATTAATATACATAGAGCAATTTGTGACCTTCATGAGACTCAAGCTTGGTTAAGCTTGGGACTCCGACGAGGGCGGTCGCATCTCCTCCATTCTCCCTTATCTCTTTGTTCTCTGCCTTTAACCTTCAAGTCCCTACTTCACCAGTCTGTGAATTCCTCAAATTATATTGGATTCTGGATCTATTGGACTACTATTGGATTAACCATGGAACTGATCAGCTGGTCTCTGAATGCTATTGACACCATTTTTTCTACAAGAAGGTCAGGACCGGGGGATCCTACCTGCCCAGATGGCCCGTACCCTGCGGGCTATGTCCTCGACTCCTGGGGGTCTTGGCGTGTTGCATGCTTGGCGCCTTTCTCCGTTGAGGACGTCGAGGATTTATTCATTTTTGGTCTCATGGTAGACAACTTTATTGATCCCAAAAAAGGGCAATTATGTTTACACTCCAATTACCTCAGACAAGATACAGCAATTAATCCACAATTATTACTTGTTTACCGTAATAATGGCACACATCAAAATTAAAGACAACACATATACATTTGACATTGTTTATGTGCACTGAACTTGAAGTAGTCTGTCTTCCGAATTGAGGCAAAGTGGGTGAAGGCCGCAGCAGGAGGGGCCACGCCACCCAGCCTGGGGGTTGAAGGCTGCAGCAGTAAAAACCGCGCTGCCTTCGAGGTGGCAAGGAGAAAGCCAGGGTGGGGGAAGTGGAGAGACACGGGGGGGGTAATAGGGATGGAGGGAGGGAGACATGCGTCATGTGCAGATGAGTTAAATTTCTGTCAATTTCTGTCCGTGTGTGTGTGTAAAGTCTGACAGTTTCTGTCCATCCATGTGTGTGTGTGTGTAAAGTCTGATGTTGCTAGGCAACAGCAGGCTGGGGGGGTAGATGAGAAGGGGGGGGGCAAATTCCTTCACCAAGGCTGTAGATCCTTCTGGGGGAAGAGCAGGGAATTTGGCCTTCAGGAGCCGATAAGGCTGCCATGTTGATGTTTGGAGGAGAGATACAGAATTCTATTTACTGCACCCCTGACCGTCGAGAGTCCAGATTTATGAAGGATATTCTTTGGTCCTCAGCAGTACAATTCCTTTGCAATGCAGTGATTTGCTCTGAGATTGAATCCATTTTGCGTTTGAGTTCAAGAGTTCACACAGTCTGAGATTGCCCAACTCATTAATTATGACGGACTGATGAGAGGACAAAATTCTGGAAGCAGCCATCTTGCTAATATTCCTGTGGGTCAGGGCAGCGCACAAACCAATCAGCACCAAACCTCCCACCATAAAAGCGAATACGAATGAATCCTCAACATCTTCCACAGAGAGTGGAGCCGCATGTTACACTCCATTCTCTCAGGCGTCGAGAGCAAAGCCCGCTGGGTAGGTTCTATCAGGGCATGCAGGGTCCCCAAACCCTGATCTCCTTGTCGAAAACAAATGGTGTCAATGGCGTTGAGAGACCAGCTGATCAATTCCATAGTTAATCCAAATCATAATTTGAAGAATTCACAGTCTGGTGAAGCT
Organism: Thalassophryne amazonica; assembly: GCF_902500255.1. NCBI lineage: Eukaryota > Metazoa > Chordata > Actinopteri > Batrachoidiformes > Batrachoididae > Thalassophryne > Thalassophryne amazonica. The sequence goes on from NC_047104.1 coordinate 51,643,839, forward strand.
GAGACTTTGAAGGTTGGAGCAGAGATAGAGAGCAGAAAGGAGGAGAGGAGAGGGGAGGAATGCGACCGTCCTTGCCGGAGTCCCAAGCTGATATCTTGGGCTTGTAGGACTCCAGCTTGTAGGTAAATCTGGTCTGTGCAACACATTTGTTGTGCAATGTCCCTGTCAAATAAATAAAATAATAATTTAAAAAAATGCTCTGGCATGGCGTACACAGCAGGTACATTTTAATTGAAATAAGCGCAATTTTAACTGGCATGCGCCGCACGTTTGGGTGGTAATTAAAGTGCACCCTAGCCAGCCGCTACTACGTACTAAGTAAAGTGTTTAATTAATTAATTGCTGATATTTGCTACCTGACCTGAGTACCATGTGAACTGTGAAAATAAGGGCTCCAGTGAGCGAGTCGTGATTTAATATACAACCCCTGGCAAAAATTATGGAATCACCGGCCTCGGAGGATGTTCAATCAGTTGTTTAATTTTGTAGAAAAAAAGCAGATCACAGACATGACACAAAACTAAAGTCAAGTCAAATGGCAACTTTCTGGCTTTAAGAAACACTATAATAAATCAGGAAAAAAAAATTGTGGCAGTCAGTAACGGTTACTTTTTTAGACCAAGCAGAGGGAAAAAAATATGGACTCACTCAATTCTGAGGAAAAAATTATGGAATCATGAAAAACAAAAGAACGCTCCAACACATCACTAGTATTTTGTTGCACCACCTCTGGCTTTTATAACAGCTTGCAGTCTCTGAGGCATGGACTTAATGAGTGACAAACAGTACTCTTCCTCAATCTGGCTCCACCTTCCTCTGATTGCTGTTGCCAGATCAGCTTTGCAGGTTGGAGCCTTGTCATGGACCATTTTCTTCAACTTCCACCAAAGATTTTCAATTGGATTAAGATCCGGACTATTTGCAGGCCATGACATTGACCCTATGTGTCTTTTTGCAAGGAATGTTTTCACAGTTTTTGCTCTATGGCAAGATGCATTATCATCTTGAAAAATGATTTCATCATCCCCAAACATCCTTTCAATTGATGGGATAAGAAAAGTGTCCAAAATATCAATGTAAACTTGTGCATTTATTGATGATGTAATGACAGCCATCTCCTCAGTGCCTTTACCTGACATGCAGCCCCATATCATCAATGACTGTGGAAATTTACATGTTCTCTTCAGGCAGTCATCCTTATAAATCTCATTGGAACGGCACCAAAAAAAAGTTCCAGCGTCATCACCTTGCCCAATGCAGATTCGAGATTCATCACTGAATATGACTTTCATCCAGTCATCCACAGTCCACGATTGCTTTCCTTAGCCCATTGTAACCTTGTTTTTTTCTGTTTAGGTGTTAATGATGGCTTTCGTTTACCTTTTCTGTATGTAAATCCCATTTCCTTTAGGCGGTTTCTTACAGTTCGGTCACAGACGTTGACTCCAGTTTCCTCCCATTCATTCCTCATTTGTTTTGTTGTGCATTTTCGATTTTTAAGACATATTTTCTGTCTTGACGCTTTGATGTCTTCCTTGGTCTGCCAGTATGTTTTGGTCCAGAGTTTAGACACAGCTGACTGTGAACAACCAACATCTTTTGCAACATTGTGTGATGATTTACCCTCTTTTAAGAGTTTGATAATCATCTCCTTTGTTTCAATTGACATCTCTCGTGTTGGAGCCATGATTCATGTCAGTCCACTTGGTGCAACAGCTCTCCAAGGTGTGATCACTCCTTTTTAGATGCAGACTAAGGAGCAGATCTGATTTGATGCAGGTGTTAGTTTTGGGGATGAAAATTTACAGGGTGATTCCATAATTTATTCCTCAGAATTGAGTGATTCCATATTTTTTTCCCTCTGCTTGGTCTAAAAAAGTAACCGTTACTGGCTGCCACAATTTTTTTTTCTTGATTTCTTATAGTGTTTCTTAAAGCCAGAAAGTTGCCATATGAAATGACTTTAGTTTTGTGTCATGTCTGTGATCTGCTTTTTTTCTACAAAATTAAACAACTGAATGAACATCCTTCGAGGCCGGTGATTCCATAATTATTGCCAGGGGTTGTATAAGGCTGACTGCATGGGTGCAATTTGGTGGGGGATAGGGGGGACATGTCCCCCCTCACCTTTTCAACCAGGGGGGACAGAATATGGTATACTCCCCCCACCTTCTGACATATATGTGTGTACTTGAAACATGCTATGCCAGTCTTATGTGCAAACCATGTCAGTCTTATGTGCAAAACCATGTCAGAATAGTATCTTTGTTTCTGCAAGTTTGTATTTTTAGCAGCATTGACTTGTTTACAACACCTGTTTCTTGTTTGTCACATTCAGAATTTTCTTGGACTCCATTTGCCCAGATTTGAAACCAAAAATAGTTGCCTCTAGGGACTAGTGTCTACACATAAGTATCAATGGACCATATGTTAATTTACTAAATTCTGAAAGTTAGAAAAGGAAATCAGAAAAGCTATCTGGGACCTCAGAAAACCCATCTGCAATTATTGCTTGATCTCCAAAATCAGTCTATGCAAGCGAAATTATGTTCAGCATGAGTGTTGTCATTAGTGTCACTTCGAAAATTAAATTCATGATAAGTAATTTATCCTAAACTTATGATCTGTTGTTTTTTCAAACTTATGCAAAACCAGATCTTGAGAAAAAAAAAATACAGTATGCGATAGTTAATAATTGTTAATAATTGTTCTTTCACATTTAGGAATACATTTTACCACATTGCAGTTTTTTTTTAATGAAAACTCAACCTATCATTCTTTTTGAGTTCTACACATGTGGTGATACCTTATTTACACCAGGATGTTAATAAAATCAATGCTGGCTATTGTCAGAATAAAGTACTTATATCCACAGCTTCAAATTGCATAAGTCAAATGGTGTCCACTTTATGGTCTTCTCAAAACATTAAAATTACTGTTCTGGATGCTCAGAATACATCTGAGCTTATCTAGAAACCGTTGGCTTCTGGGGGGCTAAAGCGGCCCCCACACCCCCGGCCTATAGGCTTCGGCCCTGTGAACAACATCAAACGTCCAGTTACAGACAACCTGAGCAATTATGACGTTATCTTGAAAAGGAGTGCAAGTGCCTGGCACACAGCAGTTTAAATGGAATGTCAGGTGACACTCTAGATGAGTTTATGTTCTATAACTAAGATGGTAATTCCAACTGTCATTCGTGATGGTGTGTAGCCATTTGGGTCAGAACAGTATCAACATGCTGTCATGGACTCGTGACACCACAGCAGTGTCAGTGGAAGCTCCCACAATCTCATCTGGACCTGACAAAAGATCAGCAAGAATCATCAGGAAATGTCACTATATCAAATTCCAAACATCACAATTGCATTGCAATGCCAGTACTACACACTGTAAAGTGTGAAATCGTGGACAAGATGTCATCACAGTGCAGCCACGGCTAGTGCACTGCGAGGGAATACATGTCAAAATGTCTTTTAAATAAAGTGTTTGTTTCAAATTCTAAATTTCATAATTGTCATTATGAAATTTAGACATTGATTATGAATGGGTGAAGCTGGTGCAGGCTGCAGTTGAAAAGGAAGGATGTCTGCTGTCACTTGATCATGACTGTATCTTGGTGGTTTCTGGACAATGTCTAGTGAGCTTTGTGTTGCTTTCATGGCTACATTTTCCCTCAGGTATCACCAGGAATGCTCATGACTCAGAATGATGCTGTCACAAAACCAACAAGATGCACTAATATATCATCATGACTCAACTTCCTGGACTAATCAGAAGTTTATCTTTATGCAGTGAAAGTGTTGAATTTGTAGAGTCAAGCACTTATTTTGACAGTGACATTCATGTCTCTGGGTCTGCAGCCATTGAGCTCGAGAGACCCTTGGGAAGGGCTCGTGGAGTCATGACGTCATCCTTGGCATTGCTGACATCTTTAGGGGTCTGGTGCTGTCTGTTTTACTGTATGGTTGAGACTTGGATGCTAACCAGTAACCTAAGGAGATGCCTGAATGACTGATACCAGGTCTCTTCAAATGCTGCTGGAATGTCTTTGTGTCAAATGAACAGTTACTCAGGGAGACTCAGATGAGAAATATCACTTGCATTATGAGGGGGTGTCAGCTATGACATTCTGGACATGTGGCACGTTTTTCTGGGCATGATCCAATATGTAGATGCCTGAGTGTTGAGGACCACAGTGGCTTGAGAAGACCAAGTGGACATCCACGCTCAAACTGGCTGTGGTAAACAAATGGTTACTTTTGAGAGGTGGAGATGGACTGGTTCTCTGCCTGGATGGTTGTCATCTAGGACCCAAGGCGGTCGGTTCCATGTTGTGGTGGATGTGCATCACCAGCAAATACTCTTGGCTTAATGTGACTTTCTATGTAGATTCTCATGGTGCCCAACATCGACAGAACTCACAAAGTCTTACATTTCAGCGGACATTGTGTTAAACATTGTGAAGGTTGAACACCCCCCCCCCGCCCAACCCCCTTTGCAAACATCGAAGCTGAGTTTTTCAAAGATGGGTGACTTCTCACAAGTAAATGCAAGTTGATTTACATATCCCCTCCATATCCTTGTCATGTGAAAAAAAGAACTTGTTCAACATTAAGAATGATCATATTACATCAAGACGATAAATAAGTGAGTAAATATGTGCAGAGGAAGCAGGATGACAGATAGCAGCCCATTAGATGTTGACAGATTCTGCAGAGGAAGCAGGCTGGACTCTGTGGCCTGTAATTCTGTCTCATTACCACACTAGTCAGTACTTCCTCCCTCAGACCCTTAATTCATCTCTTATGGTTTCCCTGTCACAGGCCTTTGTTTTATGGCAAACTAACTTGTGTGCTATGATGGCTGATTTATGATAGTAATTGAGTGCCTACAAATCAGCACATATTTTCATTGATTTCCTCAAATTGTCTAATCTCCTCTATGTTCTTGGCCCCTGATTGGGTGGTATTTACTGATTGCTTCTTCCAAAGTTAAAAATCAATCAGTGGCCACACAGAATGGCTGGATGAATTCTGCCTCCTTCCGGCAAAAAAAGAGTCGGCATGTATTCTCAGTATTAACATTTACCCAGGACACTTCAACATTTTTTTAGAAATCACATTTACAGATCTACAAACTTCCCTGCAGGATAAGATGTCAACACCTTTCTGCTGTTGAAAGCAGATATAGTGTAAATGTAACAACAGTAATGCAACTCCACACCCTTCATGTAATGTAAGACGCAATAGTCACTGCGATTAAAGGGGAAATCTGTGTTTTTTTCAGCCCGATTACAGCCTTATAACAGGAACAAACCCCTCATGTACAATGTACTTTTAATGTCTCAGTGGAGAGCAGTGCCACCAAATGGACTGGAGACTAAGGTAAGCAGCAAACTGTATAACTATTTCTTTTAACAAGTTAATTTACTTTTAATGAGATAAACATGTATGTTTACCTCTGCAGGATCCTCTCCTTGCCACCAGATACTTCAAATGACTTTTTGCCTTTTCAGTGGTGATAACAAGTGCTTTACGTATAGGGAGGTGCACTCACATATTTAACCCTAACTTTTAAGATTTATGTAATTTTATTACATGACAAATTCCCATTTACTTTTTTTTTTTTTAGATAATTTTAATACAGACCTACCAAATAAACCTTACATGATAAATATTCATTACTGTAATAAATCCTACTCATTTGAAATGCATAATCCTCAGCTTTATGTATTTAGTATTAATAAAATTTAATTACTCTAAATCAATAATGACAGTATTTATTTAAAATACATAAAGTATATTGTTTGAATTGCATAATAATTATGGTACCTATACAAGATAAATGGCATAGGTAACATAATTATTATGCAATTCAAACAATATACTTTATGTATTTTAAATAAATACTGTCATTATTGATTGAGTAATTATATTGTATTAATACTAAATACATAAAGCTGAGGATTATGCATTTCAAATAAATCAGATTTATTACAGTAATGAATATGCATCATGGAAGGTTTATTTGATAGGTTTGTATTAAAATTATCTAAAAAAAAAAAGTAAATGGGACTTTGTCATGTAATAAAATTACATACATCTTAAAAGATAGGGTTAAATATTTCTGTGAGTGTGGTAATAGTTTGCACGTTGGACTGTGACGCCACTGTCTGGGTTTACTTCCCAATCACAGCCGGACTCCCACCTAGTCCTTTGAACAAGGGTGCTGGGGAGGTAGAGAGAGATGTGCCGTGGGCCCTTCTGGAAATAAGCTTTGACCTTTTGTTGGCAACCCATGTCAAATAAAAACACCTCTCCCACTGTGTTTTTATCATGGCCCATACAATTACATCATGTAGTTGTTTGCATTCTAAATCATTAATTAAAATAATCAAAAGAGGAATTCAAAAACATTTAAAAATAGAGTCCAGGTTCAAAAATACTGCGGTGCCCTTTGAAGTAGCACTATATGAAAACCATGTTTGTGTTAAGTAATTGTGACAAGATTTGACTTTTACAGTGTCACGTTTCTCAACAAAACAATCACATATGACAATGTCCTCCACACGCTGTACAATCCCAATTCCAATGAAGTTGGGACGTTGTGTAAAATGTAAATAAAAACAGAATACAATGATTTGCAAATCCTCTTCAACCTATATTCAACTGAATACACCACAAAGACATTTAATGTTCAAACTGATAAACTTTATTGTTTTTGTGCAAATATTTGCTCATTTCGAAATGGATGCCTGCAACACATTTCAAAAAAGCTGGGACAGTGTGGTATGTTTACCACTGTGTTACATCACCTTTCCTTCAAACAACACTCAATAAGCATTTGGGAACTGAGGACACTAATTGATGAAGCTTTGTAGGTGGAATTCTTTCCCATTCTTGCTTGATGTACAACTTCAGTTGTTCAACACCTCGGGGTCTCTGTTGTCATATTTTGCGCTTCATGATGCGCCACACATTTTCAATTTGTGACAGCTCTGGACTGCAGGCAGGCCAGTATAGTACCCGCACTCTTACTATGAAGCCACGCTGTTGTAACACGTGCAGAATGTGGCTTGGCATCGTCTTGCTGAAATAAGCAGGGACGTCCCTGAAAAAGACATTGCTTGGATGGCAGCATGTGTTCCTCCACATCCTGGATGTACCTTTCAGCATTGATGGTGCCATCACAAATGTGTAAATTGCCCATGCCATGGACACCATCACAGATGCTGGCTTTTGAACTTTACACTGGTAACAATCTAGATGGTCTTTTTCCTCTGTTGTCTAGAGGACACGACGTCCCTGATTTCCAAAAACAATTTGAAATGTGGACTCATCAGACCACAGCACACTTTTACACTTTGTGTCTGTCCATTTCAAATGAGCTCGGGCCCAGAGAAGGTGGCGGTGTTTCTGGATGTTGTTGATGTATGGCTTTCGCTTTGCATAATAGAGTTTTAACTTTCACTTGTAGATGTAGCAACAAACTGTGTTAACTGACAATTGTTTTCTGAAGTGTCCCTGAGCCCACGTGGTAAGATCCTTTACACAATGATGTCAATTTTTAATCCAGTGCCACCTGAGGGATTGAAGGTCACGGGCATTCAATGTTGGTTTTCGGCCTTGCCGCTTATGTGTAGAAAGTTCTTCAGATTCTCTGAATTTTCTGATTATATTATGGATTGTAGATTATGGAATCTCTAAATTCTTTGCAATTGAATGTTGAGAAACACTGTTCTTAAACCGTTTGACTATGTCTTCATGCAGTTGTTCACAAAGTGGTGATCCCCGCCCCATCTTTGCTTGTGAATGGCTGAGACTTTTGGGGATGCTCTTTTTATATCCAATCATGAGTATCCTCAGTTCCCAAATGCTTACTGAATGTTGTTCGAAGGAAAGGTGATGTAACAGTGGTAAACATACACTCAACAAAAATATAAACGCAACACTTTTGGTTTTGCTCCCATTTTGTATGAGATGAACTCAAAGATCTAAAACTTTTTCCACATACACAATATCACCATTTCCCTCAAATATTGTTCACAAACCAGTCTAAATCTGTGATAGTGAGCACTTCTCCTTTGCTGAGATAATCCATCCCACCTCACAGGTGTGCCATATCAAGATGCTGATTAGACATCATGATTAGTGCACAGGTGTGCCTTAGACTGTCCACAACAAAAGGCCACTCTGAAAGGTGCAGTTTTGTTTTATTAGGGGGGGATACCAGTCAGTATCTGGTGTGACCACCATTTGCCTCATGCAGTGCAACACATCTCCTTCGCATAGAGTTGATCAGGTTGTCAATTGTGGCCTGTGGAATGTTGGTCCACTCCTCTTCAATGGCTGTGTGAAGTTACTGGATATTGGCAGGAACTGGTACACGCTGTCGTATACGCCGGTCCAGAGCATCCCAAACATGCTCACTGGGTGACATGTCCGGTGAGTATGCCGACCATGCAAGAACTGGGATAGTTTCAGCTTCCAAAAATTGTGTACAGATCCTTGCAACATGGGGCCGTGCATTATCCTGCTGCAACATGAGGTGATGTTCTTGGATGTATGGCACAACAATGGGCCTCAGGATCTCGTCACGGTATCTCTGTGCATTCAAAATGCCATCAATAAAATGCACCTGTGTTCTTCGTCCATAACAGACGCCTGCCCATACCATAACCCCACCACCACCATGGGCCACTCGATCCACAACATTGACATCAGAAAACCGCTCTCCCACACGACTCCACACACGCTGTCTGCTATTTGCCCTGAACAGTGTGAACCGGGATTCATCCGTGAAGAGAACACCTCTCCAACATGCCAAACACCAGCAAATGTGAGCATTTGCCCACTCAAGTCGGTTACGACGACGAACTGGAGTCAGGTCGAGACCCCGATGAGGATGATGAGCATGCAGATGAGCTTCCCTGAGACGGTTTCTGACAGTTTGTGCAGAAATTCTTTGGTTATGCAAACCGATTGTTTTAGCAGCTGTCCGAGTGGCTGGTCTCAGACGATCTTGGAGGTGAACATGCTGGATGTGGAGGTCCTGGGCTGGTGTGGTTACACGTGGTCTGCAGTTGTGAGGCTGGTTGGATGTACTGCCAAATTCTCTGAAATGCCTTTGGAGACGGCTTATGGTAGAGAAATGAACATTCAATACATGAGCAACAGCTCTGGTTGACATTCCTGCTGTCAGCATGCCAATTGCACGCTCCCTCAAATCTTGCGACATCTGTGGCATTGTGCTGTGTGATAAAACTGCACCTTTCAGAGTGCCCTTTTATTGTGGGCAGTCTAAGGCACACCTGTGCACTAATCATGGTGTCTAATCAGCATCTTGATATGGCACACCTGTGAGGTGGGATGGATTATCTCAGCAAAGGAGAAGTGCTCACTATCACAGATTTAGACTGGTTTATGAACAATATTTCAGGGAAATGGTGATATTGTGTATGTGGAAAAAGTTTTAGATCTTTGAGTTCATCTCATAAAAAATGGGAGCAAAACCAAAAGTGTTGCGTTTATATTTTTGTTGAGTGTACCACTGTCCCAGCTTTTTTTATAACGTGTTGCAGGCATCCATTTCAAAATGAGCAAATATTTGCACAAAAACAAAGTTTATCAGTTTGAACATTAAATAATTTGTCTGTGGTGTATTCAATTCAATATAGGTTGAAGAGGATTTGCAAATCATTGTATTCTGTTTTTATTTACATTTTACACAACGTCCCAACTTCATTGGAACTGGGGTTGTACATTATGTCCACAATGACCTCACTGTAGAAGTATACCTGCATCATTCTGTGAAGTTGTCACCCTGTTTAAGTCATACGACAAAAGGTAGGGCCTTTTTGACAATAATCTATAGTACACACTCAAAAAGCACATAGCACAAGTGCATTTGGCATGTTTAGCTCCACTTTGCTGTTTGAAGGATTTGTAATGTAACTGCAAAATAAGACACAGACCACAAAACGGTTGTGGTATGTGTTGGGCATGAAATGATAGAAACCAAGCAAATTGTCTTTTGATATTCTCTTTAAGAGATGGGCTGTGCTTGAACTTGCTGACACTATTTTGACCAAAGCCTCAAGTAAGAGATTTTCTGGTGATTTCATAGATCAGCACACAGCATGTCAAAATGCACAAGTGGACAGCAACCACCAAAGCTACCTGAGGTGAAGCAGTGAAGCAGTAAAGTGAAGTTTTGTCCAATGTATGTCATGTGTCCATTTCAAGATTAGCTCAGTCACATAACATTATCGCCAAAGGAAGAAGCTGATTAGTGTAACACTAGTAACTTTGGATGTCTTTTTGGAAAGGTAATTTTAATAATTTTGTGTAAAACTAATGTGCAATATAGCATACATAGTTTAGATAGATACAGAGAGAGAGATTAACCAGAAGTAGAATAAACAATTGTGCAATAAAGAGTGCAAACTTGCCAACCTTGGCTCCTCAGATCATGTCAGTCATTTCTCCATTGGCAGAATCTTCTGTGCTATTGCTAGGTGGTTGGACCCTTGGGAGTTGTTTATAACAAAGGGCTGTTGCAGGGTTCTGAGGCTAATAACACAAAAGGGGAACTTACACAGTGCACAACGTGGTGTGATTCTGCTGTTTTAGTTAAGGTAAAATCTCTCCTGATACAGTTTGATCAGGGAAAATTGTGATGATTGTGTTATTTGTGAATGTTTTATGATGATTCCTGTGGTGATCTTGTTAAAGTTGTATAGTGTATTATGTTGTTAAAATCCAGAAAAGCAACATTCATCAGTGCAGGTGTAAATTGTACCTCACACCATGACTTTTGCCTATTTGTAGCTGCTATGGATGGCTGTTGATAACAGGACTGCAACAGAAACACCGTTTTCAAGGATTTCTGGTACCACCTGCTGTTAAATGGACTGCATTTATATAGTGCATTTCCATCTGTATCAAACGCTCAAAATGTTTTACTGTAATGGTAAATGGACTGCATTTACAGTATATAGTGCTTTTCTATCTGCAGACGCTCAAAGTGCTTTACACATCAATGCCTCACATTCACCCCGATGTGAGGCTGGTGCCATGCAATGCGCCCACTACACACCGGGAGCAATAGAGTATTAAAGACCTTGCCCAAGGGCCCTTAGTGATTTTCCAGTTAGGCTGGGATTTGAACTGAGGAGCCTCTGGTCTCAAGCCCAACGCTTAACCACTAGACCCATCAAGTCTCCGATAAGCTCCCTGTTGTATATATGATTTATAAATCTCGTCCAGAACTATAAGATACTGCAGTGGGGTGGGGGAGGGTCTTATTTTGGGATTACAGGTTATGAAACAAGTTTGATCCATGTGGAACTTCCATGGATCTTTTTGAAGACACTGTCTCCATCCTCTTGTGAAGTCGTCTGGCCGTTAAGGGAGACAGATTACAACTATTCACTACAACACCTCAATACACATCAGCACATCCACCAAACACTAAAACAACCCAAAACATAACATTTTTGCACTTCCCAATTACAATTGATTGGTGACCTAATGTCTCCCTCTCTGCTCCAGGGCCCACTGCCTCCAAATCCAAACAATGGGTGAAAGAAAGACATTAAATAAAATTTATATTTCTTTAAAATCAATCATGTGCAAATTATTCAAATGTACAAAAAGTTGCTAAAGTGCTGAGTGCAGTCCAATGTGCATCAAAGTGCTCAGTGAACAGTAAATGTGCTAGTGTGAAATCACTTAGTAACAAATTCGCTATTTGTTACATTTCCCCCCTCCTCTCAAAAGGCTGTCTTTATACTTCTGCCAGTCTTGAGAGGCAATCAGCCACGATGTTGGTCTTCCCTGGTTTGTGTCGCGGCTCGTCTTTAGTCTTCTCGGGATGTCTTCTTTTAGATAACACAAACTAATTGCAAGTGATATGCTAGAAAAAGACACAACACTTTAGAATAATTCAGCCTTAAGCAAGATAAAATGCACAGAGTTTTTAAGTTTATTTAAGCCTTCGACACAAAGCTTAGACAAACTGAGTCCTCTAGAGAGACTGAATATAACAACCGCGCTCGTCTATTTATTGGAGACCCGCAGGCATCGCTCCTCCTTCAACTTTTTTATTTATTTCATTCCCAAGACATGGTTTTCTATTGGAAGCGTCCTCTAGTGAACCCTAAGCAGGTGTTAGGCCATTATTTCAATGTGACAAACGCTCCCATTAAAACATGAAGGATTTACAACTGATTTTTTTAAAAGACCTTCAGCCACAGGTGCAGCTGGCCTGAGGCCCCCTCCGCACGTGGCCTCAGCCACACGTGCAGCTGGCCTGAGGCCCCTGCACGCGGCCTGCGGGAAAGCACCTAAAAGGCCTTGGAAAGCCCCTGACAGACTAAATGACTAATAGAGCCCTTTTTTTGGGTTGAACACCTGCTAGTTCAACCAGAGGACATGCAGTTCGGATCAGGACACTTGATAGTTCATCACAGTTCAAATATGGACCTAAAAATTCTTCTACAGTCCCTCCTCTGGGACTCGAAAGAGTCCCATTACATCAACTATACTCTTGGGTTGTTTACTGACAAGATATCCTCATTTGTGCATTGCAATAAAAAAGAAAAACACAGCACTCGACTTACTGATAACTCTGGTGCGGATATGAATATCAGTGATACTTCACACGGTAAATATATTGCAGTGCAGGTGAACCTACATACTAAGGCACAAGGTGAGCAATTAGCTGGATTATATCAACACAAGGTGACATTCAAACATTGAGTTTTGGTGTAATTCAAGGCACTTAAAATGGCCACATAAAACAAGTTACATCAACCTCTTAATCATGGCAAAGTAAAGGCTTCACATTGACATCAGTGCAACCAATCATCTTCTGGCATCTATTGACTCACTCAACCAGAGGCTCCAACCCATTATACTTGGTTCTACATATTATTTTGTTAAAGCGTCACACATTTATTTAAATGCATCAAATAACCCCTACGTTACCACTATTTAGTCAACCAATCAAGTAACTATTCTAAGGTTAGCGCAGCTATGTCTAGTTAAATGATAAACAATAAATGGTTTCCCTTCATGTCCGTCCTTAAGTCATTTGCCTTAGTCAATCGTATAATGGTTTTCATTATAGGCCATTTCTCAACATTCTCCACTTTGTTTTTCTTCTTTTTCAGCTTGTTTTCTAATGCCCGTTTTGGCCAGACACCAAATTTAGGCAATGCATGTCTCTTGAGGCATGCTATAATTTAAGAAAAAAGGGGTCCCTATGGTGCATCTTTACTACTAAATCTACAAACACGCCGTGTAAGGGTCCCCTTTTTATAACTTTGCAATGTGATATCTATGTGTATGCATTTAGCTTTATCTGTGTTACGCAGATGATGGTAAGGACAGACATTTACCCAACCTTCGTTACTAACATATATCCTTCTTTGTTTTTATTTACACTCAGATTTCTGAAACCAGTCCGCAATTCAAACTCAAGAACCAAGATCATAGTCCGTGTTCAGTGCCATTACGTCAGTCCGCGCTCCTTAGCATTTACTCAGCATCTGAAGTTTTGGGAGAAGTTGGGGAACATGGGGAGGTTGGCCTTTCAGGGGTAGTGGGGGAAGGATCAGGAATTCTGGCTTTCAGACAGTCGTGCAGTTCTCTGATGGATCTTTCCAGCTCCTTGTGCTGCTTGGCCAGGTTGTACAGGGCCCCCAGAGAATTCTTGCCCACATTCAGGGTGGTGGTGGCCAGCCCTAGCTGTTCCCTTTCCATATGCTCCATCATGCAGGCTAGCATGTCCATACTAGACTGAAGACCACACAGTTGAGTATGGAGGCCCTCCTGAGCACAAGAGATGTTGGCATTGTCACGGTGTATCCTGAACAGGTATGCAGCTGTCTGACTTAGTTGTGGCATGATTTCCTCAAATAGCTCATGGGGAATGTGATTTGTGAGGGGCAGGAGCTGCTCCAAGGTTTTTGGAACAGACTCTTGTGGAAGACGAAGCTCTCGAACCAAGATTGCCATGTCCTGTGGGGTGACCATGACCAGATTAAGGTTGTGCAGTCCAGGGGACAGGAAGTACAAGGGGGAAGGCATTTCGTGTGTGGGGGGAGTATTGTTGATGTCGCACAGGCAAGTGGGTGGGACACTCTGGGCATTTAGCAGCCTGTACAAAGCTCCCCTCTGTCCTGGTGGGTGAGTTCGGCTAAGGTCTACCCCTGCTGATCCTCCTCCAGAGGTACTGGGCTGATCAGAATATCTCTCCTGCCTTGGGGGTGGAAAGCTGGGGACAGGGCCTAGCAGTGAATTGGGTCTAGGATGCACTTGGGCGGTTGCTGCATATGGCCGACCTTGGCTGCCTCCCCTGGAGGGTATCGTTGCCACTGGCACATGTGACTGTCTCCATGGCATCTACGGAAGGGGTGTGTTCCTGAGTCCAAAGAGTCCTTCAGGTGATGGTGGAGTCCTCGGGCCGACTCTTGCTGCAGGCAGATTCTGTGAAGCTGTCATCGCTAGGTGCTGGAACGATGATCCTTCTGTTGCCAACTGGTTTAGCTGCTGGATGGATATCCTCTTCTCCAAACAGCTCTGAGAGTCCAATCAGACTTGATAGAGGCAGATCAGGCATAGGTCCCTGATCAGGGGAGTCTGGTCTCTCAGCCATACTCCTGTGTCCTAGTAATATACATATACGTTCATTATTACAGCTCCATGTCATTCTTTCAGATATTGTCTATCCTATCCCTCATTTTTGTGGGTGCATGTGTGTGAATATAAATGTGCGTGCATGTCTTCTTCCTTGTCTACAATATCACCAAGCACGGTCCATCCCAGTCCTCCCTATCTGGGGTGTACGCCACAATATTAGGGAGCTGGGGGCTGTCGGGGAGGATAATTGGTATTTCATCCATTTCCATATATTCTGGTTCTCTGTCTGTTTCGTTTGTGCTTTCTTCCAGGGCTCGGATGGCTAACAGTGGGAGCTGTCCTACTGTGGATGAAATCAATTTATTGACCAGAAATTTTATCTAGGGAATACCACAACATATTACCAGCAAGACCGCCACCCCTGTTAGTGCCAAGATTACACCTATCTGGTATAACCAGTCTTTCCATGATATCCACCCTCTCCTTAGAGTCCCAAACAGTGAAAACAGTGGGCCAATATTCATTCCATTCCCTACAATGTATCCAGAATCGTCAGTTTCATTTCTCCCTCCTATGGAGTTACGTAACAGTTCCTGTTGCATCTCTTCAAGTGTGATTAAGAGCTCTGTCAAATTTCCGTCTTCCCCTGTACGCATGGGAATAGCTGTGCAACATTCGGTGGCTTTGATCATAATACAAACTCCTTGTTCATCAGCCATCATCATCTCGATAGCTAATCTATTTTGCATTGTCATTAGCGAGGTGGCGTGCAGTTCGGTTAAGGCTCCTACTGCTGCCAATGTCCAGTTCAGGTATCTTTGCTGATTATACCACAAGTAATTAATCCACTGCACCTCCTGGAACCTAGAACGGATTTTTGGAGTAACCCCGAACAGAGCCAATGCCCATCCCCATTTATCCGCATCTTCATCTGCTTTAACTCTGCTACTGTCTATGGCTTCTAACTGTCGGGGTATCCCTTCTGGTATCCCGTTTCTTACTGTGATGTTGTAGTCTGTTTTAAACGTCATTATTCCTCTTTTCTTACGAAGTTTCTGTGGCATGGGTTGTATTGAATTTGGCATTTCAATTACTGTTATTGCTCCTGTGAGCATCACAGGAGCACAAAGGCCTTTCCAATTCGGGGACAGCGATGACAGGAGTTTCCTTTTTTTGTCCGCATATCCAAAAGATGTCAGCTAAGGGTACCGTTCCCTTAGCTAAATTTGGAGTAGATACCCATGAAGCATGGGTGAGATTCAGTCCAATTACAGACCCCCCTGTGGCCGGTACTATTTGTTCACACTGTATGCCTGCTGCTGGCAGGGTGTGACAGACGGTAATGTTCCATGCTGTTTTGGCCGGTTTGTATTCTTGCTGCTTTTGCATACACTGTATGTGGTGTTTTGGCTGGGTCGTCCCTACCTGCCAATCGCTTATGTATTGTGCTACTAAGCCTTTAGCTATACAGAATGGGTGTATCATCCCTTTCTCTATTTTAATCATAGGTGGAACGGTTCCTTCTGTACTTAGGGGCACTGGACAAAGTTTACTGTCGGCAGCATATTTTTCATCACCTACTGCCATTTTCATAACACATTGTGTATAGCATTCTGCTTGGTCTGAGTTATGTTGGGGACTCCTATAACAGTTGTTGATATCAGGTAGGGGTTTAGCCTGAGGTATCACACCTTTCCGGTGACAGGCTATGCAAGGCTTTTCACTGATCTGCCTAGCCGAAAATTTCAACCATTGGTAAAATAAATTGGTCTTCAACCCTTGTGTGCGGGCTAGGTCTGTACTGGGATCCCATCTCCCTAAGTGACTGCTTGTTTCTAGGCTTCTAATTGTCCTCTTTTTCCTTGGTTTGATTTTTACCCATTTTGTGGCTTCATGTACTGTAACAGTTACGTCTTGCTTGGTTTCCCTGCATCCTCTTATCACAAATTACCTCTATGTTGAGTGTTCCCTCCTCTTCACATTTGATGCTAATGGCTTCGCCTAATATGTAATCCCCCAGCTTTCCCTGTATTCCTATGTTCTTGTAGGCTTTTGATTTAATGTATACCAAATTATATGTTTTTCCTGTGTTTAGAATGCCTTGTTTAGCTGCTATTGCGGCCATGGCCACGGCACAGTCCGTTGTATGTTTTGGATGTCTATTCTCTCCCATACTGACCACCAGTAGTATTGTCAATCCCTTGAATAATTCCTTAATCATTGCTCTGATGACTGTTGAGATGTGCTACTAGATGTGCTACTAAGTGAGCCGTCACTAGATGAGCTGTCACTAGGGATGTGTGGTGTATCTGTGCTTTGTCTGGGTTGTACTTCCTGCGGTTCTTCTGTCGGTAAATCTACTGAGTTGCTGTCCGAGTCTGATGTCTCCTGTGGCCTGTCTATCTGTCGGTCTGTATTTCTGTTTGTCTGTTGGCCTGCATCTCCAGTTGTTTCTGAGTCTGCATCTGAGTCTGTCGCTGCTCTATCTGGCAGGGATCCACTACTCTCTGAAGCTGTGCGTCGTCTTTGTTCAATCAGTCTCTGAGCGCCTTGGCCAGTGTTCGCCTGGCTGCAGGGAGGCATGGCCTTCCCTCGGTGCTTCTTCTGGCTGCAGGGAGGCGTGGCCGTCCCTCGGTGCTGCTGTAGGGTCTCTGGCTTCTCCTGCTTCCCCCCTTGGCCCGGTGGCTCTGCCAAGACGAGCTTGCCGAGGCCGCAGGGGCGCTGGGTCACCAACCCTACAGCAGTGGTTTAAATGAAACCAAGTGTCCTTACCGTCTACTTTGACTGCTGTACGTGAGGCAAGAATAACTTTGAAAGGACCTTCTCGGCGGGGCCTGTCCCACTTCTTTTTGAACACCTTGACGTAAACCAGATCACCAGGCTGGATGCTCTGATTTTCAAGTGGAATCTCTGCTTCTCCGTCTTCTGTAGCACCTTTGACCTGCAAAAAGATAGTTTTGTGTATTTGGGTTAACTGTCTCAGATAATTATGCCATTCGTCTTGTAGCTGCTCCAGCGATGGTCCTTCGTAGGGTCCTCTCAGGTATGGAATAGGCATCGGCCGACCTGTAAGAGCTTCAAATGGTGTCAAATGGGTTAGTCGGTTAGTTTGTGAGCGCATTGACAATAAAGCAAGCGGCAACGCATCCAGCCAGGTTAGTTTGCCATTACTGTCTGCTATGATTTTTGCTAGTTTGTTCTTTAAATGCCATTAGCCCGTTCCACCGCCCCATTTGATTGGGGGTGATAAACACACCCAAACTTCTGTTTGATACCCAATTGTTTGAATGTTTCTTGTGTAACCTTGGCTACAAAAGCCCTACCGTTGTCAGATGAGATAGTATCTGGAATGCCAAATCTTGGAAAGACGTCTCGGCACAAGAATTTGGCTACCGTTTTATGGTCTTGATTTGCAGAGGCTACTGCCTCAATCCATCGGCTGAATCTGCATATCACTACCAAAACATATCTCATTCGTTTAACTCGATTTTCAGCTCCCATGTCTATGAAATCCATCATAAGATGTCTGAATGGCCCATCAGGGACCGGAATGTGGGCTAAAGGGGCTGTGAATGATTTCCGGACATTGTACTGTGCACATACCTCACACTCATTCAACAAACGGTCCACTGTTGCTGCCATATATGGTGACCACCAGACAGCTTTTAGTTTGTTCATAATTTGGACTCGCGAACAATGATCGGGTCCGTGGGCCCAAATGATTGCATGTCGTAATAAATTGGTGGGTAACAAAATGTCCATGACTACTGCGCCACAGCTTGTCCGCTGGCCCCTGACTGCGTGTCTCAATAGCGCCTCGTTTAACCCACATTCGTTTTTCTTCTCCACTGGCCCTACTTTGAGCCACTATCAGTGCGTCAAGTGAAACCAGTGGGGCACAATCTTGGATGGTTAGCAGGGGAAACATATTTTCTCCTTGTGCTCCTTTGCGAGCTGCGTCATCTGCTAGGTTACCTTGATGACCTGCACATTTAATGATGGCTACCTCAGACGGTAATTGGAGAGCTTGTAACAGTTGGGAAATCGCTTCTCCATGAGTGACAGGGGTGCCATCTGCTCTCAGGAATCCCCTTTGTTTCCAAATGTTTGCATGTACATGACATACGCCATAAGCGTAGGCTGAGTCTGTAGATATTAACACGTTGATCTTTAGCTATCTGGCAAGCCATAGTTAAGGCTTTGATTTCTGCCAGTTGGGCTGAACAAGGCTGATCAATTCCTTGGGACTCCAGTAATTCAAAGGTTTCGCCATCCGTGTTTAGTTTAACTATCCCCATACCCGCATGCAATCCCGCGGCATCCCGAAAGCATGAGCCATCCACGAACAGGGTTAGATCTGCATCTATGGCGTGATTATACAAATGTTCTCTGGCTCTCAAAAATTTCTCTGTCTCTGCCACACAGTTATGTGGAGTACCATCTAACGGTGTGGTCAATTTGGTGGCGGGATTCACCGTGTGACAACGTTGTATTGTTATTTCTGGAGCGGACAACACAACTTCATATCCAGTGCGTCTAGCTTGTGTTAAGACAAAACGTTGACTGGTTAGCAGGGCATGTAACTGATGCGACGTGTACAACGTTACTGCATGTCCCATGATTATGGATGATGCTTTTTGAAATGCAAAAGCAGCTGCTGCTAGACCCTGATAGCATGGTGGCAATCCTGTTTCAATGTTGTCAAGCTTTGTACTATAATAGGCCAATGGTTGTTTTCCTTCATTTGTTTCCTGCATTAGTACAGCACAAGCATATCCAGTTTTTTCAGTAACATACAAATGGAAAGGTTTCCCATAATCTGGGTTACCTAACGCGGGAGCAGATTGCATGTCTGTTTTTAGGGCCTCAAAAGCTCCCGTTGCCTGATCTGTCCAGACGAGGAGAGCTGCATTGCTTGTTTGCCCCACTGCTCTAATCATGGCACGCAAAGGTGCAGTTTTTATAGCATAATCACAAATCCACGGCCGACTGTACCCTGCCATCCCAAGGAATGAAAGCATCTGTCCCACTGTTTGGGGTTTGGGAGCCTTGACTATAGCCTCCACTTGGCTTGGGGCTATACATCGCGTGGTCCCACACAACTGTCTTCCCAAGTATTCTACTTGTTTGCAGAACTGCAATTTGTCCTTACTTACTTTATGACCTCCATCTGCCAATGCATGCAATACAATTAATGAATCTTTTTCACACTGTTCTTGAGTCTCTGATGCAATAAGGAGATCATCCATATATTGCACCAATGTACTGGGTATATCAAGGTGTTGTAAATCTTCAGCCAGGACTTTGTTAAAGATGGCTGGGGACAGGTTCAGTCCCTGAGGTAGCCGTGTATACGTTAGCTGTTGTCCCAGAAATGTGAATGCAAACAAATGTTGTGAGTCTGGGTGCACAGGCACACTGAAATAGGCTGAACACAGATCGATTACTGTGTACCATTTTGCTCCAGCAGGGATGCTTGATAGTATAGTATGCGGATCAGGTACTATAGGTGCATCCATTTCTATATTGCATTGATAGGACGCAGATCATGTACCAGCCGATACTCTTTGGTATTGTTTTTAGGGATAGGGTAGATAGGAGTATTGCATGGGCTTGCAGTTTTTATTAAAACTCCAGCTGCCATTAGTCCCTTAATTACTGGTTTTATGCCTTCAATAGCCTGAGGTTTTAATGGATACTGCCTTTGGTGAGGCAGTTTTGCTCCCGGTTTTACTTTTATTTTTACTGGTAAGGCTGTTTTTACTAGTCCTACATCTGTTTTGCTTTTGGACCACACCACTGGTGGTATTTGCTCTAACAATTTCTCTTGTTGGGCCGATAACACCATCTGTCCCTCTGGTCTAGGATTGAGCTCCACTTTTTGAGCTATAGCCTCATCATTTACTTTTAAATTAATTCGTATAAACTGCTGGTCTTTTGACAGATGTACTTGTGGACTTTCCATGTTTTGCCATTCTTCAACTTCTGAGGCTGTCTTTACCATTGGACCTAGGTCATGGGATTCATACTTTTCTGAGACTAAAAGGGTCACATGAGGCATGGCATTCGGCACTTGATACCATTGTTGTTCAGCTGAAGTTAGCTTGACAGAAGCTGCGGCCCCTTGGGGGCCTAAATAAATTTCTGTGGTGGTTATGTGAAACAGCTGTTGATTCATCAATGCATCCCAGCAGCATGCATAGTCAGTTTGTTCTTGTTTGGCATCGAAC
Organism: Thalassophryne amazonica; assembly: GCF_902500255.1. Lineage (NCBI taxonomy): Eukaryota > Metazoa > Chordata > Actinopteri > Batrachoidiformes > Batrachoididae > Thalassophryne > Thalassophryne amazonica. The sequence continues at coordinate 51,664,717 of NC_047104.1, forward strand.
ATCAGGGTGACATGTAAAGGTAAACTAGGTGTATATACTGCTTCATAGTGTTGTTCGGCCCAGGGCTTCCATTTTTCCCATTGCAGTTGAAGATTTGAATTTTCTGGTTGTAACTTCAGCCAGTATACCATGGGTTGCACAGGTCGGACCTTGTTTTCCATGTCCATAAGCACCATAATGTTGGCGAGTGCTTTGTCGGGAAAGTGTATTTGCAGTCCTTGATGGGTACACACTATCTGGGTTTGTAGCTTACATAAAATGTCTCTTCCCAGCAAATTCACAGGTGTATTTTGTGAGTATAACAGGGGTGCTTCAATTGTTTTTCCTGCAATCGTTACAGGAAGTGGGCGTGTAAAAGGTATTATTTGAGTTTTCCCAGAGAAGCCGATGGTCTTAATTACAGACCCAGAGAGGGGGAGATGAGCGCCCATTTTCCCTATGCAAGAGTATGTTGCCCCTGTATCCACCATGAAAGGGAAATCTCTGTTTTGTATATTAACAGTGACGGTTGGCTCTTCCTTAGGTATCATTGAAATAGCCAATGCCACCGTTTCCCCCTCTGTCTTCTCTAGGCCCCCCTATTGCCAATAGGCAGAGGGTCCAACCCAAGGCCGGGCCGGACAATTTCTCATTCGATGTCCAGGTTGTCCACAGCTCCAACACTCAGAGGGTTGATCCCCTATTGGGGGTGTTGGTCCCATAGGCGGTCCCGCTTGACTGTTCCTGGGAGCTGAGTTTTGGAATCTGTTTCCAAATGAAGGTTGGCGAGATCCTCTTCGCCACCCTCCTCTTTGACCTTGAAAGTTCCGTGACTCTCCTCTCCACCCATGACTGTAGGTGGGTCCATTTCCGGGTGTGCCAGTGCTATGGTAGTGATAGTGATGCTCCACTGGTGCTGAGACTTCTCCTGCAGCAGTGCTCCCTGCTGCTCCTTGGGGGCTCTGTGTGGCTGTTACCACAGGTGCCTGTATGGTGGCAGCAGTGTTTGCCGTAGGGCCTAGGCTTGCCGACTCAGAAGGAACAGGGGTCATCATTGGTGCCTGGGTCTTTGTTTTTTCTTTCTTGACTTTGGTTAGCTCTCCCAATTGCATCTGCACCAATTTTTTCGTCAGGGATTTTGCTGCATCTTTTTGTTTTTCTTTCTTGTAGATTTCAAGACGGTGACAAATATGCTCAGAGTATAAAGCCCAATTCATTTTCGATAGTCCCACAACTCCATCTAGGGCTTTCTGAACCTCATCTGGTAGAGCCTTTTTTACAGTTATTTTAAACAGGATTTCAGTTGCTGGAGAATGGTTCCATGCATTTCCTGTTTCCTCCGCCCATCTTTTCTGGAATCAGTGCAGGAACTTCTTTGGGCACTCTTCAGGTGTCCACTCATCATCCAATTTAGAGGGATCCAAGACCTCAGGGTACTTTCTTCTCAGTCCTTCCCACATGGAGTTTCTATAGCGATTAAAGGGGACTTCATCATGTTGATTTGTGCCCATCATCTGTGTTAGTCCAACCTTTCCTGCTAATTCTTCAGTGTCATGTTTTCCCATGACATGCATTAGCAAGGCTTTTATGTCACCTAAAGACAAGGTTACCCCTGCAGTGCCTTCTTCTAAGGCAGTTATCCATCTCCCAGCTCCTTGGGTGATGTCTGGCAGCCTGTTGGCCAGCCCCACCATGTCTGTCCAGCTCCATGGGGTATACACATGATGACCATTTCTAACCACCAATGGGCATATGAGGTCTTCGTCCTCCTCTTCTTCTGTGCGGGCTCCATACTGTCTTCCAGATCGAGTGCGAGTGACTGGTACCAGGCAGTCCATCCAGTCGGTTATATTCTGTTCTAAAGCCGCTATGTCTTTGGCTACACATCGTTGTCTTTGCCTGAGTCGGGCCTCTTTTGCACTCTCAATGATGATCTCACCAGAAATTTTTCAGGTGGGTGGCTGTATAATGTGATTCCCTTGATTGGGCGTCGATTGTTGTAATATTCTTCTTTCCTCGGCGTCCCTATGTCTTTATATTCTTTCCTTCGCTAGCCGAAATTGCTCAGCTAGTTCTTCATTATCTCTTCTGGCCAGATCCAGTGTGTCACAGAAGCTCTTGTGCCACTCTTCGGAGCCTCTATAGCCTGTGAAGGTCCAGTCAGCTGACTTATGGTGGGAGGGGACGGTTTTCAGTGGACCTCGATGTGCAGGCGGAGCCTTCAGGTCTCTCTCTTTATCCTCGTCTGCCTCCGTGTCACTTATTTGTGGCCCCCCCTGCTGGTCGTGGTGAGCGACCACTTACTTTTGGACTTGGAGACCTTGTATGATCCATTTGACAGACTGAGGACCTGTCTCCTTGTGGCTCTCGAGCTTTTAGTGTCAGTGTGAATTTGCCCTCCACATCCATGCCTTGGTCCTCTTCACGAGTTCCTAATACAAATTGTCCAGCTGTCTTTCCCATATCATGACGTTTATATGGGGGTGGCTCTGCTTCCCAGCTCGGTGCACTGGCTTTAGTCTCTTTGGATCTTTCCTCTGTCATTTTTTCTCTTTTCTGCTGTAGCCTCTGTGCTTCCTGCTTGAACAAGGCCAAAACTTATTTTTCTTCAGTGCGTTTTTTGTTGTTTTTTACGTTCTTCTGCTGATCTTTAATTTCTTTTTTCTGTATTTCTACCGCAACTGCTTCACACATCACCGGATCAAATGATCCCACCAAAGGCCATTGCCTGCCCCCATGTGACCTTTTGTGCCACTTTCTCATACATTGGTTGGCCTTAGCGCGTTTTCCTGGATATTTTCTTAGTACTAAGTCTAGCGGGGTACTTTCCCGACCTTGACCTTGAGAGTTACCCATGTAACCCTGACAAACGCTATGTGAGGTGTTTCTATGGTGTTCTGGTAGTCCCTCAGGGGCTGTCCTGATCCAGACCAATAACTTGCTGGCTGTAACACCTGTTTTGTATTTTAAACCCTTAAAAGGATAAAATTTCCAACTGTTATGCCCGTCTTCTTTTTCTTTAACTAAATATGAAAATTTACCTGTTTCCCACCGAACCTTCCTTGGGACCACAGTCAGAGTCAACCTAGGAAACAGTTCTTCACCTGGATCGGTTGGTAGTGTTACTAAATGATTTAATGGTATGCTAAGTTCTTTATTAGGGTCAGCACAAAGCAGCTCCAGCCACGGGGTTAAACCCTGATGCCACAGATGTCTTATCAGCAGCTCCCAATTAATTAGAGGGAATTGTTCTTTCTTTTGCTTCAGATTGATTACCTTAGTAATCTGCCATAATTTCTGATTGATCTCTTGTTCGTCCTGCCAATGTTCTGCTCCTACCCTGTCAAAATAGGTCCTTTCCAGCCAAAAATGTGTCCTGATTCCCTGGGTTTCGATGTCTCCGTCAGTCAAGTAATGTTCTGGGAGTATTATTTCATCATCACTTAAGTCTCCCATCAATGACTGTCCCAAGCATTGATCAGTCTGTCAGCTTTTTCACTATAATCTAAGCTTTATCTCTTGATTTATAACCAACTTTATTTATTTAATCCTCTTACAACCCTAACACTTCCTAATGTCTTTGCTCCCGACTTTCTTCTATTTTCCTTCTAATTTTTTAACTTTCTGCTTCTTCTTTCTTTTTCTGCTATGTTTGTTTATTAGTTTTCTCTCTTTGAAATAATATCTACCTTTTCTGTATTTACATAGCACTCTTCTCCTGTCTTTTTCTTCACTGTCTCTGTTTCACACTTTACTCTCTGCCTGTCATGCCCCTCCCAAGTCCTCCTGTTGGGTCTAAATACCTCCCCCTCGTACTCTTTCACATTAATCTTGTATGTCAGCCAGCTTGCAAGCCCACAGCTTTTTGCTTGCACCTCCCCGCTTACTCTCCACTCTCCCACACACAATTTTCAACAGCTTTATACACAAAAATTATTAAAAACAACTTTCTATATATCTCTATCTAGACTTCTGCCACTTTTCACTCCGCGGCTTTAAACAACCTTTTTATTCACTTAACACCAATGTGTTCTGTTTAAGCATGTATCTCTTCTTCACGTTAGACAGCTTCTCCGGCGCTGTCAGCAACTTCATATATTACTTTTTACAAGCCCTCTTTGAGCGTACAATATTTCATTTACTTCTACGCCTTACCGCGCCTCGCGTGCGTATCCTGTGCTTAATATATTATTTTTCACCAGCTCCTTTAGAGCATACAATATTTCATTTATTTCTACGCCTTACCGCGCCTCGCGTGCGTATCCTGTGCCTTTCTGCACTTTCTTCTACCTTTTTTCACTTACTGAGCTCCTCGTGAGCTTAATGTGCCTTTGCACTGAAAATATTCTCTTTTTGTTTTCTTATAAAAAACTCATATTGCTGTGTACTTAATTACTTATTCTTCTCCCACGCCCCACAAGCGTGTATCTGGTGCCTTACTGCACTATTTTCTGCTTCATTAATTCTCATGTATTCTGCACTAACTCTTTATTTATTTTATTTTTTATAGTTTTTCTCTTTTCTTAAAAAATGACGTCCTTTATTGAGCTCTTTTACTTACTATCAGCTGTGCCACTTTGCACTTTTAAATCTCTTTATCACGTACGGTATTTCTACTGCGCCCCCTCAGGCGCTTATCTTGCGCTTTCTCTGCACGTATTCTCTTGTTAAACTCTTTTTTCTCACTTATTTCACTTCAGTCTGTTAAACTCTTTAAATAACCTTGTATTACCTTGTATCTATTTGTCAGTATACTCCCCTAAATTAACCCCTACAGCGCATGCTATCAACCGGCACGTTAGTAACGAATTTCAACACCAATTATTCTCCAAGCATTCAGGTTAGTTCTTCACGCACTCTTTTTCCGCACCAGAGTTCATGAACATTCCTGACCTTTCACTCACACAGACATTCTTTTTCCCGGGAAAACACACACCTTCTGAGCATTTTATCTACAAGGCCTGATAATTTTCAATCTTATCTTTTTTAGTCTCTTATCAATTTTCTTAGTCCAGGTTCTTTTGGGTAAGAGGCAATTAAAAATATCACCTGTCAACTTGGGCGGAAATCCAGACTCACTCCTCCAGATCGTGCAGAAGTTATAAAAGGTTTCTGCTTACCTTTTAGTCGTGATCACTGTTATTTACGGTCTGGAGGGATGAGCTGGACTGCCCCAGGCTGCCGGAATGCCCCTGGACCCTCCTGAAGCTGGCTCGCCAAGTTCTGTCGCGGCTCGTCTTTAGTCTTCTCGGGATGTCTTCTTTTAGATACCACAAACTAATTGCAAGTGATATGCTAGAAAAAGACAACACTTTAGAATAATTCAGCCTTAAGCAAGATAAAATGCACAGAGTTTTTAAGTTTATTTAAGCCTTCGACACAAAGCTTAGACAAACTGAGTCCTCTAGAGAGACTGAATATGACAACCGCGCTCGTCTATTTATTGGAGACCCGCGGGCATGGCTCCTCCTACTTTTTTATTTATTTCATTCCCAAGACATGGTTTTCTATTGGAAGCGTCCTCTAGTGAACCCTAAGCAGGTGTTAGGCCATTATTTCAATGTGACAAACGCTCCCATTAAAACATGAAGGATTTACAACTGATTTTTTTAAAAGACCTTCAGCCACAGGTGCAGCTGGCCTGAGGCCCCCTCCGCACATGGCCTCAGCCACACATGCAGCTGGCCTGAGGCCCCTGCACGCGGCCTGCGGGAAAGCACCTAAAAGGCCTTGGAAAGCCCCTGACAGACTAAATGACTAATAGAGCCCTTTTTTTGGGTTGAACACCTGCTAGTTCAACCAGAGGACATACAGTTCGGATCAGGACACTTGATAGTTCATCACAGTTCAAATATGGACCTAAAAATTCTTCTACATTTGTATTGGACTGAAGTTGTAGGATTGCAGGGCAAGGTACCATCCTGCAATACGAGTATTTGCCTCTCTCATTCGATGCAGCCATTGAAGCGGCCAATGATCCGTCTCCAGAATGAAGTGACGCCCCAGCAGATAGTAGCGCAAAGAATCAATGGCCCACTTCACCAAACACTCCTTCACCACCGCCGAGTATCTTGTGTCCTGGTCCAACAGCTGCCGACTCAGGAACACAACTGGTCTCTCTCCATCTTTTACCTGAAGGAGCACTGCCCCCAGTCCCACCCCTGAGGCATCAGTTTGAAGGATGAAGGGCTGGCCAAAGTCTGGGTTTTGAAGTACAGGTCACGTGCCGATGGCCTCTCAAATCCTTGAAAGCTCTATCACAGTCCTCTGTCCAACGAACTTTCTTTGGGGCAGAGTTCTTAGTTAGGTCATTAAGGACCTTTGTTCAGTCAGCAAACCGAGGGATAAACTTTCTGTACCATCCCACAAGTCCAATAAACCCCCTCACTTCCCTTTTTGTGGTAGGCACCGGAAAGGAGTGAATGGCCTCCATCTTTTGGACCTGTGGTCTGATTTTCCCAAAGCCAATAGTGTACCCCAGGTACTCTACTTCCCTATGCACCACAGCACACTTGTGAGGGTTGATGTCAATTCTGCGGCCCGAATTCTCTGTAGAACCTCCTGGAGATGCTCCTCCCAGGACCGACTGTATATCACAACATCATCCAAGTAAGCTGCCGCAAATTCGGTCACATCTCGAAGCACATGGTCCATGAGCCTCTGAAAAGTGGCTGGAGCCCCCTGCAGACCAAAGGGCATCACCTGGAACTGGTACAAGCCAACAGGTGTTTTAAAAGCTGTTAGTTCCTGAGCTTCAGGAGCCAAAGCAAGCTGCCAGTAGCCCTTTGACAGATCCAAGGTTGTAATGAAGGAGGCACTCCCCATTCGTTCCAAGAGGTCATCAATGCGTGGCATCGGGTAAGGGTCAAAGTTCGAGCTGGAATTCAAATATCTGAAATCAATACAGAACCGAAGAGAGCCATCTTTTGGCACAAGCACAACAGGGCTACACCATTCACTGTTAGAGACCTCAATAATTCCAAGCTCCAGCATCAGTTGAATTTTTTTTAGTTCTATAACCAACCGCTCAGGGATCCGGTAGCTCCTCTGTCTCACTGGAGCATCCTTTGAGCCGGATATGGTGTTGAACTAGGGAGGTAAAACCGGAAGTCTCCTTGAAAAGATCTGGGTCAAGAAGAGGGCATATATCATCCCGCTGAGAAGGAGAGAGGTGCGACAAGTCAATGGCAACAGGATGTGTAACTAAGACCGGAACAAACTGTCACCTCATCATCCTTCACCGCACGAACCAACAACTGCTGAGAAGGTTCTTGACGAACAATTAATTGTTTCAGCAGATTGACATGAAAAGTTGGTGCTTTTTAAGTCTCTCTGGCATGTAAAGTTCATAAGTAACACGCCTTATCTTATACGGCCCATGCCACTTAGCCAACAACTTATTTTCACTAGTCGGTAAGAGCAAAAGTACCTTTTGGCCTGGTGTGAAAATTCGATCCTTTGCCTTCCCATCGTACCAGGTTTTCTGTGCCATTTGAGCCTCTTTAAGATTCTCCTGTGCCAATGTCGCCATCGCCTCAATCCTCACCCTCATCTTCAACACATACACCACAATGTTGTCTCCGTCTGTCTCCTTTTGCTCCCAATGGTCCTTCAGCAAGTCCAGGGGTCCCCTCACCTGGCGTCCATATATCAAGTCAAACGGTGAGAAGCCGGTTGATGCCTGTGGGACCTCCCGGTAAGCAAAGAGCAGATATGGCAACCACTGGTCCCAGTCCTCTCCTGTAGAGGAGACAAACCTGCACAACATATTTTTAAGCGTCTGGTTGTACCTCTCCACTAAACCGTCCATTTGAGGGTGATATGGAGTGGTCCTAATACCCCTAACACCTAACAGCTGATAAACTTGTTGGAGTTTGGACAAACAATTAGTGCCAGAGTCAGTAAGTATCTCCTTAACTACACCCACCCTGGAGAACAGTTGCAAAAGACAATTAGCAACCTGTTTAGCCTTAATATTCTAAGGGGAAAGGCCTATGGGTAGCGTGTAGCATAATCCGACACGACAAAAATGTACCAGTTGCCCGCTGAACTCCTCTCCAAAGGGCCTACAATGTCCATATCAATTCTCTCAAAAGGAGTACCTATAATTGGTAAAGGGTGAAGAGGGACCTGAGCTACCCTTTTGCCCGATGTTAGCTGGCACACCTCACAGGAACTACAAAATTTGGAGACCTGTGAGTACATTCCCGGCCAAACAAACCAACTCCCAATCTGCCGGAGTGTTTTCTGAAATGCCATATGGTCTGCCCAGGGAATTGAGTGACCGAGCTCCATAACTCGTTCTCTAAACTCTTGTGGCAAGGCTAAGGCTTCAACTTTACCTTTCACTTGATAGAGAAGACCATTTTTGATTACATAACTGTCTTCATCTCAACAGCTACTTTTGCCTACTTCAACACCTTCCTGCTTTTTGACTTTGTCAAACCAGGGCTTAAGGGAAGGGTCCTGTTTCTGCAGAGCCCCTATGTCTGAAGGAATATCCCATTCCACTGGACTAAGGAGCTTAGCGAGTGCCTCCTTCTGAGACCCAGCAAACTTCTCCCTTCTCCTTTGGGACTTGGATTTCCTTGTCCTTCCTGGCTGAGCCTCAAGTTCCTCATCACAAAAAGGTAGCTCCTCAAAATCTCCCCTCGCTAACTGGGCTCTTGTGAGAACATTACACCGCTTAACTGATTCAGAGGTACCCTATCCCCCTAGCTCTAAAACAGGTTCTCCCCCCACTTCTGGCTTGCCCTGATTAGCCTGGACTAGCAAATCAGGAAGAGTTGGAATATCGTTACCAAGGATGACAGGAAATGGTAGGGTTTTAGCTAGAGCAACAGACACCAAATAAGTCTGTCCCCCAACGGTTAGGTAAACCTCTGCAGTAGGGTACCTGTGCTCATCTCCATGTATACAAACTAAAGGGGCTTCGTCGGTACACTGGCATTCAGACGGAACCAAACTAGACAAAACCACAGTCTGAAAACACCTGGAGTCTAGCAATGCCTCCACACGATGGCCATTTACCAGCACTGGTGTTGTGCGCCCCATCCTACACTCTGTACCATTGCTGGCCTTGGCACAGAACAAAGCAAAGAATGCTTAGATTTCAAAGTTGGGCAATAGTGCTGTGTGTGACCAAGCTCAGTTATAACATCTGACCTCCTGTGGTGACATTCTAGAAGGTTTTTTAACAGAGTGAGACTGGGGATAACACGAGGAGGGCCTATTACTACCGTTACCCAGACCTGGACCAAAACCCCTATCACCCCCAAAGGACTTACTTGGCAGGGCCTGGCGCAGTTCCCGGCCGAAGAAAGTGGCTCTGGGCCCTTTACGAGCAGCTGTGAAGACCTCTGCTAAACGCGCCGCTTCTTCAGCAGTGGTGGGGTCGTGCTCCCGGATCCAAACCTCCAGCTCAGGATTGACCATGCGAAGGAACTGTTCCATGATGAGGGTTTCGGATATTGCACGAATGGTAGATTTTTCTGGCTGAATCCATCTATAAAACAGTTCTTTTAGCCTCACGTACAACTCTTGCGGCGTCTCCTCTGTCTCAACCCTCAGGGAACGGAAATGGCGTCAGTACGTCTCTGCTGTAATCTCGTATTTTGCAAGGATTGCTTTCTTCACCTTGTCATAGTCCTCCGTATCTGCAAAGTCCATTAAAACATAGGCATTACGGGCTTTGCCTGTAAGGAGCGGGACCAGTCAAAAAGCCCACTCCTTTGTTGGCCACTTGCACACCTGAGCCATCGTCTCAAAAGTAGTGAGGAAATGCTCCACAGTCTTCAGGAGCCAGTGGTAGTAGCTTTGGTTCCTGCTGTGGCCTGTTGTAGCTGTCATTATCTACCTCAACCCCTGCGGCCTCTGCTGGTGCCTCCACCAACTCATTTTGATGCGCAGATCGCTCTGACTGCATTGTTAATAGCTGCTGCTGAACCTGTTGGACCTGCTGCTGCATGGACAATCAGCGCTGCTCCTGCCAGTCTTTATCCCCCTTCCTGTCTCTTGCTGCCTGGGACTCAGCCAATAACTTAACCAGGTCCGTTAGTTCCTCAAACTTATCTCGACCCCTCAACGCTGCCCCCTCACTGTGGGCTTCAGCTGATTCGCTGTCATCTTCTGAACCTCTTTTTCCCCCTCCTTTCCTTCTCATTTTGTCTCACCAAGGCAGGGACCCACTTCTGACACCAAATGTGAAGTCGTCTGGCCGTTAAGATCAAACATAGGTGAGACAGAGGCAAAGGCAAGATGATGTGGTCCACAATTTTAATTTTTTTACCATATTTGTTTTTCCAAGAAAAAGAAACCGTGCATAAAGTACAAAGTGCCCAGAGAGGTGGGTGGAGTAGTCTCTTTCCCAGCTGCCAGCCAGAGTGAGCTTCCAGGCGCCTTTTTATCTGGTCTGGCTGATTGGATTGAACCATTAGAATCTAAAAGCGTAAGAGCTGAAAAACTAACTCACAAAACATGTCTGAAAAACTTCCCTACCTTTAACTAAACCAAACCCATTTAAAAACCCACCATCTCTGTACATAAAAACCTGAAACCAAACACCCCTGCTAACTAAAATCCATAAGCCAATAAACCCCTTCACCTGCCTCCCCCCTCACATTCTCCTGCCCTGGTCTGGCCCGGAACCTTTATCATGGGGACATGTTGCTGGTTGGGACCGCTTTGCCACTTGGACACAAGACAGAAGGTAAGGGAGACAGATTACAACTATTCACTACAACACCACAATACACATCAGCACATCCATCAAACACTAAAACAACCCAAAACATAATGAACATTTTTGCACTTCCCAATTACAATTGATTGGTGACCTAATGTCTCCCTCTCTCCTCCAGGGCCCACTGCCTCCAAATCCAAACAATGGGTGAAAGAAAGACATTATTCAATAAAATTTATATTTCTTTAAAACCAATCATGTGCAAATTATTCAAATGTACAAAAAGTTGCTAAAGTGCTGAGTGCAGTCCAATGTGCAAATGTGCATCAAAGTGCTCAGTGAACAGTAAATGTGCAAGTGTGAAATCACTTAGTAACAAATTAGCTATTTGTTACACCTCTGTTGGTTGGATTGAAGTACAGGTTATTCAGATGTGGATGGAGGCTCTGTGGAAGTAATTTGCATTGTCTTGAATTGCACATATTTTAATTTGATTTTAAATTATTTGAACACAGCCAGAGTTGCTCATGTATCTCGTCTCTGGGGTATAGTGCATATTATCCATTCAGTGGTCAAAGTGGCTGAATGTTTCCAACCCCACTTTCTGTAAGGTATGTTGCTCCTCTATGGCTGATTTGGCCTTTGTTGCACACACACTCATCTTCCTGACAGCCACCCTAGCTTTCACTTGCACTTTTGACACGAGGTGACTTCCTGATACAAGGTGTGGTGGATAATTATAGAATGTATTCAGGGCAGCAGAGGTGTGCCGCTGTCCGGGTTAAATCTAATGCAGTCACATCTGTTTAACTTCACCGTGCCAGAGCTCCTACAGGTTTAGGAGGCAGAAAACAAAGCAAGAGAGATGATGTGAGCGCGAGCAGGTTTAATACTCTGGCCACAGGCATCACGGCCAATATCTAACAACATGCAGTTTGTACGTTTGTAACGGGGACGTGGGATCAGTGCGTGTGATATGAGTCTGTGATGACAAGCGCTGATTGATATTGAAGCAGACGTGGACGTACGAATGCCTGAGGGCAGCTCACCTTCTCACACATTAGCATCACTGTCACTTAGACAGTCACTACAGGGATGGAGAGTCTCTGCACCTGCATCCACGTGCCGATTTCTTCGTTATGCATCACATTAAAGGAATGATTGGCATCATTTTCCTGCACATAAACCTTTACGACTCACGTTTACTGATAAAACACAATATTGATTTAATGTGCATCTGCAACTGGGTGTACATTTGCTGTTGTAAAGATCATTGTCTTGCAGGTTATGCCCCCCCCCCGCCAAAAAAAAAAAAAAAAAAATCGTTGTAGTTCCTTTGTAGTTCTGGTGGTAGTAGTAACAGTTTTGTTGGAAATTAAATTTTAAAAACCTGAAGGCACTCAGAGCATGCATTCATCAACAATTGCTTTAGCATTGGATTAAAAACATTCTTGCATGTCTGTAGCGATATTTCACCAGGGGAACATTTCACTATCCAGATCTGCACAATATTTTATTTGTGGATTGTTTGGTGCATGATATGTAAAAGCAACACTTCTGTTTTTGCTCCCATATTTGTGCATTGAAGTAAAAGTTCTGAGACTTCTTCAATGCAGAAAAACTATATATATATATATATATATATATAACTAATTTTGTTGACACATTTGTTAAAATCCATGTTCCAGAGCACTTCAACTTTTCCAAGATAATCTCTCCACTAAGATGTTGATTAAACAGCATGATTACTGCACAGATGTGCCTTGGACAGGTCACAATAAAAGGACCCTCAAAAATGTGCAGCTGATCTTGAAAAACAATCATTTTCATGTGATGAAGCGGGATGTGGTGGTCCTGGGCTGCTGTAACACGTGGTCTGCAGATGTCACACTGGTTGAAAATGATGTTTGAGGGCAGATTTTGTTAGTGAAAGGAAGTTTTGGGTGATTGGCAAAACCACTGTTGGACATTTCTGCCATTAGTGCATGTTCTCAGAACATCTAACATCTGTAGCATCTAACAGAAGAAAGCAGAGGGAAATGCTGCACCACCTTAAAGCTACAGTGCGTACAATTCAGTGTCATCTAGTGGTGAGGTTGCAGATTACATTATGCTGTCATCGGTCACAAGATTATCTCTTTTCAAATTTTCGCTTCTTTGACAATGATTATTTGTGATCCCTTGCCTTCTCTTATGACAATCAATATATCAAATGATCTCACACCACGTTTGTGATGGCGTCACCACAAGTGATTTATCTATTAATTTGTGATACCGATGGAGTAAATTTAGCGTGTTGGTGTTATGAAAAAATTTTGTGATGGTATCACAAAATTTTGGGTGACATGAGGGCACATTTGGGTTATGGTTAGGGCTACAATTAGTGAGTGAAGGGTGACCGGATCATGAAAATATAATACATTTTGTGACAGTATCACAAAATTAAAAAGTGATACTGGGGTGAAGATATACAATTAAGATAAAATAAGATCAACTTTAATTACCCCGAAGGCAATTATTTTGCCTGAGTACCAAATAGGAAACAGTGAACAATGTTTTTTGTTTGTTTACAATAAGTACAACAAATTTATATGAAATGACTGGAAGACATTTGCACAAGATGTTTCATAATGTTGCACATAACTGAATAACTCTGAATAACTCTGTTCATTGTGTATTCATGCTGCAGAAGGGGGAGGAATTGTAAAGTCTGATTGCCACAGGTAGGAAAGACCTCCTGTGGTGTTCTGTGGTGCACCTCGGTGGTCTCACTCTATGGCTGAAGGTGCTCTGACAGGATGTCAGTGTGGCATGTAGGGGGTGGGAAGTGTTGTCCAGTGTGCTGAACAGTTTCCTCAACATCCTCCTCTGACACCTCCACCACAGACTCCAGCTCAACCTCCAGGACAGAGCCAGCTTTCCTGATGAACGTGTTGAGTCTGTATCAGCTGCCACCTGTCAGCAATTCTCTATTTCACTAAAATGAAGTTTCTCAAACTTGTTAGCCTGTACTAGCAACCACTAGACGGTGTATAGGGGAGCTACCACTGAGTCCTTCATTTTTCTTCAGTTTGCCAGCCACACTGCAACATGTGGATGATGGAGTAAGTATGTCACCTTTGGGCAACAGTATCAGCATGGTTTGATTTTTTTATTTTTTTTATTTGATGTATTCGGCAATAACGTGTGTGCGTATGTGTATGTATATGTGTATAAAATTGCTGCGGATAACACAATAAGGCATAAACCTACTTCCAGTGTGGTCTGGAGAAAAATTAACAATCCACAAATAAGCACAAAATGCAAATGAGAAACGAGAAAATATTGGATACATATATGGTACAAGAGTTAACACTAACAATACTAATATAAGGGTGATTCATTAACTACGGGCACTATTGGCCTTGTAAATGTAATTTCCACCACACCATTGCCTTACACTATAAAGCGCCTTGGGGCAACTGTTTGTGATTTGGCGCTATATACATGTGCTCTGATGTCACTGTTTATCTCCATAGAAACTACCCAAACAATTTTTCATACAAACTGTTTAAAGGGACATTAGTGTTGTGGTGGAAATTACGGCAATAGTGTGGGACAACTACATTTTGTTTAAAAAAATCACAACAGTTGTATGACATTGAATACCCCAATTATGTTTTATTTTACTGATATTTTAATCAGATATTTTAAAACATTAGAAAATGTTTCTTTACCATTCATTTTTATTATTGAAGATCAAAAGTCTGGGTGTGGGACAAGCACAAAACAGCAATATTTGCATATAATGATGCTGAAAAAAGGTGAGTCACCACAGACTACTAGAACAAATTTCTTAACACACTTTCATTGTAAAGATAACTATAAGTGTGAAATTTCCCCTTTTTTCATACAATATGATCAAAGGACATAAGTGACCGTAGTCTAAGAATCACCCATAAACTTTGACTAGTGAGTAGAATTTGAGACACAGAATGCTCTTCATGTTTTCTTAAAAGTATCTTTTGTAGACATCTTCACAGAAGCATGTAACTCGTTCCATAAGAAAGCATCAATGTGGTTAAAAACTATGCTAAATGAACCAGTGTAATTTATGTCAGTCAAGCTCTTTCTGGTACGGTTATGAATGGATAAATGAAAGTTGTAGACTTATTCTGGTAGATGTTGTATACACGATTCAATTTCAAATGCTTAACACTGTAGTCAACTGTTAGTGTACCTAATTTCATAAATTAATATTCACCAATATGGCTTCTGGGAGGTATGTGCAGTATATATCTAGAAACCTTATTCTGCATGACTTGAAGCTTAGACTGGGTCCTCTTAGAGAGTCCATTGTACCACAAACCGCAAGTATAATCAGTGTCCTTGAATCAAAGCAGAAACCAGGTGTTTTCAGGTCACATTTTCTGGCATTCCTGTAAAGGAATTTAATTAGATTTTTTTTTTTAAATATTTAGCAATAACATTAGCAATTCATTCTCCAGGAAGTGACTGATCTAATGTCACACCCAAAGAAGTTACTTGCTGCTTTGATTCCATATCATTTCCCTATGCTTCACATTTATGCTATCCCATTGTTCAAGTTTATGTTTTGAACCAAAAAGTATAGACTTTGTTTTCCCAAGCTGTAGTGATAAGTAATACGAGCGAAGCGCTGCACAGCAGCGTGAAACTCACTCTTATGGTAGATGAAGGCACAAACCGGAAATGGCACAAAACAATCCGGAAATGGCACAAAAAAGTCTGTCCATAGGGGAAAAAGCCACAAACCAGACAACACTGTCATAAAAAAACACAAACCGATGGTGGACGAAGCCACAAACCGCAAATGGCACAAAAAAATCTGCCCATGGTAGACGAAGCAGCCATAAACCGGACAACATTGTCGTAAAAAGTCACAAACTGATGGTGGATTCTGCAATTATTCGATTTTAAATTACTGTTTGATATAGACACAGATAGTGAAAAGCTTGAAAACTTTGAATATTAATTTACATCTACATTAAAAATGTTTAAAGTGGCAGAGGGTTAAAAGGGCTGTAATTAGGGGGGTCTGGAGCTCCCCCAGAGGCTGAAAGCCAAAAAAGAAAAATATTTAAAAGGTGGGGGAGGTGCAGGGGTGGTTGCCAAAAAGTTAGTGCATTTGGCTTCAGTGCGAAAGGTTTCCGGTTCAAATCCCAACCTGTGACATTTTCCATCTGAATTTTTTTTTAAATGAAATTAAATATTTCTTACTCTTCTGGGCAACTTTTCAGTCCCAAGACTAATTTTCAATAGCAGTATGTTATTCAATGCACGTTTCAGTACCAATGTGTTCTTTATCTGGTGAGATTTTGTCTTTTGCTACCAAATTTTGTTTTCAGTGTCAGTCTGCTGTCACTGTTCTGGCTTCATATCTGGCTTTAGTGCAGATTTAACAATTTTGCCTGCTCCTGTTTGTGCACAGTAAACAAGAAGTGCCAGAGTAATTTCTGTGAGCGTCTGTAATGTGACGTTAGATGAGTGTGTGAACATTTTGATTTAAATATGAAAAATGAGAAAATGTAAGGGAAAGGGTGTGTGTGTGTGAGAAAGATTTCTGTGGCCTGAGCAGTTACCTTCAATAATTTTATCTGCTGACGTACACATTGTCAGATCATTTTAAAACTGCAGCACTGAAATGGAAAATTTTAAGCTCAGCCATTAAAATCTAAGAATTCAAATAACTTGCTTCATTGAGGATTTTATAGATTCCACATTACAAATGACCTTGAAAAGAAAGGGAGAAAAAGATGCAAATGGAAAAACTACTTTCTGGGAGAGTTTCTATCGAGATTGATCATTTGAAACAGCTGATAAAGGTACAAAGGGAAAACTGGAGGATTAGTAGATGCAGCATCAGTTTGTGGTGGACGACCAGGGGCAGATTAAAATAGCCACGTGTCCCTGGGCTACACTTCTTTGTGGGCCCTTAAAACCCCCTTCTAATTACAGAATGGGGTTGAATAGTTCTTAATTAAAATACTGCAAACAGCACTTCCCATGACTTTTTACCTCTGCCAAGGAGGTTGTTTTTGGTCGCGTTTGTTTGTCTGTCTGTCAGCAGGATAACTCAGTTTTGAACGGATTTTGATGACATTTTGTGGAGTGGTTGGAAATGACAAGAGGAACAAGTGATTAAATTTTAGTGGTGATCCAGATGTCGATCCGGATCCAGGAATTTTTTAAAGGATTCTTCACCATTGCGGGATAGGGGGAATTTTGACATTCTAGTTTCTAACTCAACAAAAACAAGGTAGAAAGGCTTGAAAAAAATTAGGGTGTAACATAGTCAAATGTTCTATCAAACAACAAAGTTTGGTGATGATCGGATCCGGATTCCGGATCTGGTGATCCAGAATATGCAAAAATATAGGGAAAATAGAAAATGTGTCAGTGTGAGGTGACAAATGAAGCTAGAGATGCACAACTAACACCAAATTGTAGCTGAATCTGTACTGATTCAGCTTCAAATGTTATGGAGCTAGATCCAGAAGAAAATCGCCATTACCGAAAAATCATTTTTATACAATAACGCTTGAACTAATAAAGACGTAAAAGTGATTCCAAGTTCTAGTGGTATGTTTTCATGGTCAAGGATGTCAAATATAAAGGAAAGAAGTGTATGTATCATAGGTGTGGTTGTAACACTGAACTGTTGAATAGATCACTGTGCCAAGGAGGGAATCTCTTGAGGGTCAGTGACACTATGGCCTTGTTTAGAGAAGTGTTTCATAAATGTTAAAAAAAAAAATCATATTTGCAGTTTAGTTGAATAATAAATTGAATTTTGACTCTTATTTGTTTTTGTCTATAAGCACATGCAATATCAATATCAGTGCTCAGATGACAGTAGCTTCTGGGAAAGGTGCAAGTTGCAATAAACTGTGATGCCAAGCGCTAAGGATACATGCTATCCAGTCACAGCAGATGAAACTTTTTTTACTACATGAGCAAACATCATTGTTAGACTTTTTTAGGTTCAATGATTCCACGGCGTGTAGATGTTATGGCGTCAGTGACCCCATGGCCTTGGCGGAGGTTTGCACTCTCTGAGTGCTTCTAGTTTTTAATGTAAAAATATTTGTCTAAATTAAATGATTATCAACTATAATATAATTCTAAATTAATTCACATAGCCTAACGATATCTAATAGCAGGATGTCAGTCACTGAACTCACCCTGATTAGACGCTTCTGATGTTTATGGATGTAGCTTGTTGCTGTATGTGGTATACTTGGACGTTATTTATGATAATTCACTATCAATGTGAACATGTCTCTTTTACACACACACACACGCACGCGCGCACACACACACACACAGAATTCAACTTTTACACACAAAAAGTACTGAATAATCTGGAGTATATACAACCCCAATTCCAATGAAGTTGGGACGTTGTGTGAAATGTAAAAAAAACATAATACAATGATTTGCAAATCCTCTTTAACCTATATTCAATTGAATACACCACAAACGCAAGATATTTAATGTTCAAACTGATAAACTTTGTTTTTATGCAAATATTTGCTCATTTTGAAATGGATACCTGCAACACATTTCAAAAAAGTTGGGACAGTGGTGACAAAAGACTGGGAAAGTATATGAATGCTCAAAGAACACCTGCTTGGAACATTCCAAAGGTGAACAGGTTATTTGGAAACAGGTGACTGTCATGATTGGGTATAAAAGGAGCATCCCCAAAAGGCTCAGCCATGCACAAGCAAAGATGGTGCGAGGATCACCACTTTGTGAACAACTGCATGAAAAAATAAGTTTAAGAACAATTGAAAGGGGTTGAAATTACAATTTCTTCCACACAGCATGAATTTTGATCATAGTCGCAATATCATATTATGAATCCCTTATCTAAATGCTAAGGAATACAATTATAGTGGTGTCAAAGAAAATTATTTTTGACTTAAATCTTAAAAAAAAAAACTGACACTATAACTTTAAACACTTTAGTAAAAATATGTTTTAAATAAATTAAGACATGCATCAAATTATTTTTACAGTTATGTGAATACATCTGTGTTAATGTGCCCAAGGGGTGCTATATAAAGGGAAAAAAGCAGTGGGGCTATTCCATGCCAAGTGGGAAAATGGTGTAATTTTTTTTTTTTTTTTTTGTAATTGAGACTCCATTTTTGTGCATTTCTTGACAGAATATAAGTTGTAGTTGGAGGAAACAGCTGCAGTTGATGGCCACGGTATACCTTAATGAAAATCACATCATTCAAACTTCATGTGTAGACAGCTCCTTTGCCAGTTGTCCAGACAACAATTATTTCCTTTTACTCCTACAACTGAATTTTCACACATTTCATCATTCCAGTGTAAATATAAATTCATTAGTCCTTCATATCAACATTTTTTCACATAACAGGTGGCTGTCTAAGGTACTTTTTGTATAACAACCTCCTGAACCCAGCATGAAAAATGCTGTAATGCGAGTCACGAAAAGGGACTTTTTACCTCTGCCAAGGAGGTTATATTTTCAGTCGCGTCTGCTTGTTTGTTGGCTGGTTGGTTGGTTGGTTGGTTTGTTAGCAGGATTACTCAAAAAATCCTCAATGGATTTCAATGAATTTTTTTTTACCAGGGGTGTATCTTGGCCTAACTTAGAAGTCATTAAATGTTGGTAATGATCCGGAACACGATCTGGATCCATTAATTTTTTAAGGATTCTTTATCATTGCAGGATAGGGCCAATTTCAACATTTTTGCATCTAACTTCATGAAGACGGGTCACAAAGGCTGAACAAAAATTAAGTTACAACACAACAATAATTTAGCATTTGTTTCTCCTCATTGAATAAACTTATTAGAAAATAAAAAAAACTTGCGTAGTTCATGCAGTTTCTCTTTATAAATACATTTGTTGAAGATCTAAGGGTTTAACCTTCTGGGGCCGACGCCATCGTATACGACGGCTGAGACCAAGCATTACTAAATTACAAATAACTTTTTAATGATATGAGATACAAACGTACTGTTTTTTGCTGAAAAGTTAACTCTGCGGACTTTCGAGCCACCGTCCACCATCTTTGTACTCCTCATAGAAGCTGTGTGATGACGTGAGCAATGTGAGTGTCCAATTGGAATTGGTTTACCGTCACATGGTTTTCCAAAATCCAATCGTAGGGTAGATTCACCTCACGTGACACACCCAAGATTTTTAGAAGTGATGTTACTAGTTTATTATAGTTTGTGTTTTGAATAAATGTGTGTGGAATATTATTGCCGCTTTACTTTTTCCTTTCTTATTTCTGATTGTAAACCTTTATTTCACTTATAAAACACAGCTATAGCATATATATTTTGAAAGTACAGGTTGTCCTGAAAAAAAGAGACATAAAACTTGATTGTGGGATGCAGGGAGAGCTGTTAATAGCAATAATAAAACATTTATGCCAGGCGAGTGAACTGTCCAAAAAATGCCCTCGGACCCCAGAGCGTTAACCACTGAATCTAAAACATGACGGTAGATGTGTGAAACGACATGGAATAAGTCTCTTTGCCAAAGGGTATTCCATGTGACGTCAGTGACCCTATGGCCTTGGCGGAGATTCGTGCTCTCCGAGTGCTTCTTTTTTACTGCACGGAAGCCCTTTAGACAATAAAACTGCTCCTGATAAATCTGCTTCCCTTGACTTTACCAAAGACAATCATACCAAAAACAGGTCAGCCCTGCGTTACTCTGATGCAAAATAAAGCATTGAATAGTCACACGTAACGCGAGTCACAAAAATGGGATAGGGTAACGTGAGTAACATTGTTTTTTACTGTAATGTATCGGTTTACTTCTGTCGTTTCTAATGTGGGTTAGAAGTGGGTGGATCAATCCTAATATCAATAATATCAATACCAACGCTGGTATTGATATTAAACGATCCTCGTGTAAAAAGATCAATACTCAAGCTTTTTTCTCTCCCGCACACACTGACTGCTGCACACGCAGATTCATCAAAGTCTACTCTCTGTCTGTAAGAGCAGCGCTGCGCTGTGTCACACAACAAGGAGCAGCGCACCCCCCGTCTTTTGTTGTGCCATCACGTGGCTCAGCGGTGCCAGCCAACAGCCATGCAGGTAGGCTCAGCCTGGCCCGCCCACTCAGTGCTCTCCTTGAGTCAGCCCTCTACCTCAGGAGATTTTGTTTTAAGTTGTGTTGAGTGATATTTTTTTAAACAAAAATGTTGATTGTGATAATAAAGCATTTTGTTGTCACATACAATGTTTGGCGAAATTCTATCCGAGGTCTTTTGGATCCTTTGGATCTATGACGCTTAAATATGAAAAAGTATCAGTATTGGTATCAATATCGGCGATACTGGGTCTGTATTTACTTGGTATCGGATCAATACCAAAATTCCCGGTATCGCCCACCTCTAATGTGGGTAGCCTTCAAATTAGTTTCAGTGACTTATAAAAGATGGCAGTGCTGTTGTTTTTCCCAGAATCCATTTCACTTCCTGTATGTTTATGAAAACACATGATCATCAGGCAAAAACAAAAGATTTCATCTCCATCATCACACACAACAATCAGAGGTAAGTTCAATTAAATGTTCACAAGGGAAACTTCATTTAATACCTTAAAATACGTGAACAAAGATTAAATAAAAAAAGAAAGGAAACCCGGAGAAACAAAGGGCAATTTAGTAAAATGCCAATGTGAGTGAACTGAATTTCTAGACACTTCCTGCTGCATGGGGTCATACTAAATACCGTACAGCAACGAGCAGCACTGTCCAGCAATGTTTTTTCATTCTTTTTTGTACAAAGGAGGGTGACACAAACTTGTTTTCTCCTCAGTTATAATCACAAATCTGTTGCCTGTTGACTTCACAAATCTGACAGGCCATCAACAGTCACAAATGTGTGCTATCAAAACCAGTGAGCTGGACGTTGCTGGATGTTGCTGGATGGTGCTGGACGGCTTCCTAAAATACTGCAATTGCCATTTTGCAAGAAACAGGTTTTATATGATCAAATCCTATGGTAAATTTCCACGTCCGTGAATTCCAAATTGTAAAAAAACTAATACGTAGGCATTAAAGGTCAAGTGTATTGAATTTAAGGAAAAGGAAAAATGTGTAAACTGATATGTATTTTTGGTTGATAATATGTCATCAGCTTGTGTGATTGGCCAAACTATTCACACTCATTACAGACCATTACCTACAGAGCTTTTGTATAAATAATTTCAATTCAGTTTCAATTTATTTTCATTTATATAGCACCAAATCACACCAAAGTTGCCTCAAGGCACTTCACACAGGTCTAACCTTACCAACCCCCATAAATAAAACAACCAATGTCGTGAGTACTCACATTACACTGAAAAAATGTCTGTCTGCAGGACGAATCAATTGTTAAAATCCTTTATCCCTTCTGTTATCCGTCTTTTAAATTCTTTGTGAGGTGTAGATGTATAGGTATGAGGATGTATGCACTCAACAAAAATATAAATGCAACACTTTTGGTTTGGCTCCCATTTTGTATGAGATGAACTCAAAGATCTAAAACTTTTTCCACATACACAATATCACCATTTCCCTCAAATATTGTTCACAAACCAGTCTAAATCTGTGATAGTGAGCACTTCTCCTTTGCTGAGATAATCCATCCCACCTCACAGGTGTGCCATATCAAGATGCTGATTAGACACCATGATTAGTGCACAGGTGTGCCTTAGACTGCCCACAATAAAAGGCCACTCTGAAAGGTGCAGTTTTATCACACAGCACAATGCCACAGATGTCGCAAGATTTGAGGGAGCGTGCAATTGGCATGCTGACAGCAGGAATGTCAACCAGAGCTGTTGCTCGTGTATTGAATGTTCATGTCTCTACCATAAGCCGTCTCCAAAGGCGTTTCAGAGAATTTGGCAGTACATCCAACCAGCCTCACAACCGCAGACCACGTGTAACCACACCAGCCCAGGACCTCCACATCCAGCATGTTCACCTCCAAGATCGTCTGAGACCAGCCACTCGGACAGCTGCTGGAACAGTCGGTTTGCATAACCAAAGAATTTCTGCACAAACTGTCAGAAACCGTCTCAGGGAAGCTCATCTGCATGCTCGTCGTCCTCATCGGGGTCTCGACCTGACTCCAGTTCGTCGTCGTAACCGACTTGAGTGGGCAAATGCTCACATTTGCTGGTGTTTGGCACGTTGGAGAGTTGTTCTCTTCACGGATGATGCGAAGGAGATGTGTTGCACTGCATGAGGCAAATGGTGGTCACACCAGATACTGACTGGTATCCCCCCCCCAATAAAACAAAACTGCACCTTTCAGAGTGGCCTTTTATTGTGGGCAGTCTAAGGCACACCTGTGCACTAATCATGGTGTCTAATCAGCATCTTGGTATGGCACACCTGTGAGGTGGGATGGATTATCTCAGCAAAGAAGTGCTCACTATCACAGATTTCGACTGGTTTGTGAACAATATTTGAGGGAAATGGTGATATTGTGTATGTGGAAAAAGTTTTAGATCTTTGAGTTCATCTCATACAAAATGGGAGCAAAACCAAAAGTGTTGCGTTTATATTTTTGTTGAGTATATATATTTTTTATCTTATTCTGTTTTTTGTTTTTGTTGTTGTTGTTGTATGTTAATGTGCCGGTATGCAGGCTGCCGAAACCAATTGCCCCTGGTGGGATGAATAAAGTTGTCTAAGTCTCTAAGTCTAAAAAATGAAATGTGAGTCATGGTAACACGAGTCACACAAATTATGTAACACCCTGCCTATGGTTAGAAAAAAAAAAATCAAATCACTCTATATACATTTTTGTAGCTATTTTATCTGTCAACAAATGGCAGGTATTGATCAACTCATATCATTTATAGTTTGAGGAGAATTTGATTGTGTTAAAGTAAGGTTTTTTTCACTTTCCTTTTTGTGTAACACAAGCCACATGTTAATTAGATAGAATTAAAATCCTAGCTGTTGAGTATTTTCAGCTTTTGGTGATATCATTTAATACAATACCTTGTAGGAATGGGTTCTTGCATGCAACAGTTGAATTCTTACAACCTCCAAGTGTACCAGATACTAAGAGACAAACCATGGAAAGTGGGCTAAAAATGTAACACAAGTCACATGGAATTGCCCAATGGGCCTAAGACAGACTCCTGTGGAACCCAAAATTTCATGTCACTAAGGTTAGAGGTAATGTTACTATATAAAACACAGTGAGAATGACTGGTCAGGTATGATGTCAACCATATAAGGGCACTCCCGGTACTCCCAAAATGATTCTCCAGCCTATCGAGAAGAATATGATGATCCACTATATCAAACACAGCACAAAGATCTAATGGGATCAGAACTGTAGTGGTGTCCGAATCCATTGCAAGCAGAAGATCATTCATCACTTTAGTGAGAGCTGTCTCTGTGGAATGAATATTTTCTAAAAGCAGACTGCAGTGGCTCAAAAAGATTATTCTCAGTACGGTGGTCCACGAGCTGCCGTGAAACCACTTTTTCCAGAATTTTAGAGCAAAATGATAGATTTTTGTTATTGGCCTATAGTTTTTGAATACTTTCAACAGCAGTCGCGGAAAATGCAGGCCCATTTGTGTGGCCAACACGAATGTAGTGCCCAGGACACCACTGTCGAGGTGTGGTCAAGGTGGTGACAGCTGGTGAGTGTGTCGTGCCCACCCCCGAGCACTATGAATGGCATGCAAGTGTGTCGTGTCCCCCCTGAGCACCACAAATGGCCTGCGAGTTTGTCGTGTCCCCTCCCACATCCAACATTGTGGAGTTGCGGCCGAGGTGGCAAAAGCTTGAACGGTGACCAGAGTGCAGTGCAATCGCTGTCCAGTGCAACGTGCACATCTGGATGAGCTGTCATGTCCATGATGGATGTCATTTTACACATACATTGTCATTCCCTCCCATGGGTTACACAATGTATATAAGCCATTATGATCATCACAGCTGTAATATGAGACATGCAGGGGCGCACATCATGCTGCTTGCCCACAGAGAGTTGATGCAGGTGACAGGCACAGCATGATGCCAGCAAATACAACTAAGCCGGATATGACAGCTGAGAAACACCCATCATGACATATACAGCATGTCGCTCTAGAGGTGGAATTAGTGGGCAGCAGTGTGCCCACGCCGCCACAACAGAGATAAAAATAAAAACTCAGCTGTGGAACGGTTAAAGCTGCATGTCACTGCGCTGGGCAGACACCAGCCACGTAGCAGCCTGTGACGCGGCATTCTATGGCCCGCTGCACTTCATGCTTTGTGACACGTGATCACAACATCCACACGGACCATCCTTCATATGGAGCATTAACTGATGGCCAGGACACATGCATGTACCAGTGTGGCCAGCTCATGGGCCCCACATGTCCAGAGCTGGACATGCGGAACCTCCGTGTGGCCGGTCGCTTTCATCTCCGTGTGGCTAGCTGATGTGTTCATGATGTGAGTGCACGTCCATGAGGGTCAGAGCTGCTCCAGGCAGGTGGCCCGCAGCATCCGTGAACTTCGCTGGCCTCATCTCAGGTCACTCTGCTTGCACAGGGGAGGGAGGGATGTTTCTATTTTATTTTATTTCATCTGTCATGTCATTTCATTAATTCCTTGTTTACTTCCATGCACATGGTTCATGAACAAAAAGGAACAGAAGGACGATAATTCTTGTATTCTCTGCTCTTTATAACAGGAATTAAATATTTTAACAAAAAGAGATCCATTTGTTTCCTCAATTCCAACAAAGATGCCATCCCAGCGTCAAGTCTTCAAGCATCAATTAAACATCATTGCCAGTAACACGATTGTCTTACATTTCAATGATACATTCATTGTTCTCATAATGTTCTACAGTCTCTCATTATTTTGTCCTTATATATTTTCTTTGATTCATGAACATTTGTACATTTAATTACTTCCGCTGTTGTGAGAGCACGATGTGGTATCACACTTCTCCCCGTGGTCACACTGTGTTTGTGCGCGTGCACACAATCGTGCATGAAACAATCACCATGGGATCCACCCATATTGTGGTTGTACGGCATCCGTACATGGCTGTCCGACCATCTGTCCCTCCCGACTGCGGCTGGAATTTTTCACGTTTGCCCATTTGGCCTGTTTCAGCCTGAATCGGCCTGTTTCGCCCACATTCATGTTGTGTGAAAGGGCCTTAAACAAACACTTTTGGAAAAAATATTTATTTTAAACACACACTTTTTCAATGAACAGCCCCAAAGCATTGTTACAAATAAGTGATATGTGTGTTAAAACAAATGCTTTGGTGAAAATATTTGATGAAACAAATGTTTTGAGGAGGGCCCCAAAACATAATATAGTATTTTTAATGTTTGCTTGAATAGTAAGTTTCCTGAAGTGGAGTCATTTACAGGAGTGTGAGTTTGGGGCCCTGGGTTTTATCCCAGGCAAGCCTGTGCATTAATTCTCCCCTGAGTACAATAAACACCCATAGCAGATTAAAAAAAAGTGCCTAAACTTGTCATATGGTTGTGATGTGCTTTCAGACTGCAATTAAAATGATCAAAAGATCAGTCTTTTGTATTTTGGTATGAGCTGAGTCACATTATTAAAACATTTCCTTGATGATATCGAAGTATGCAATCTTTCAAAGGAAAACCCCCAAACTGCTCCATCACAATCATCTCCTGATGAAGAGGCACATCTTTTACTGATTAAAAAGTCCAGCATACATTTTTGATGAACATCCTGTTTGGTCTGTCTCACATCCCCGTCTCGCAGCAGCACTCTGCGTGTTTTTCCAAATTCTTTTCAAATATATTAAATCCCTATTTCTGTCTCAGTTTTTAAAGTTTTTTTTCTCTTTTTTTTTCCTTTATTTTTTTATTGCCCAAAAGTCTTCCTGCAGGTCAAGCCTGCATAAAACAGGCAATGTAAATATGTAAACATCTGACAGGTTTATCCTTCAGTGGTGCACGTTGTCTCTGACAATTAGTCCTGAGAAATGGAGTCCTCGCTCAGAGGCTTTCCTTTCATTGTATGCTGACAGACAATTCCCTCCTGGGGTTGTAGCGCCACAGCTGTAGAGAGACAATAGAAAGACAACAGAAAAGAAAAAGCACAAAAATGAGCTACTGTACGACAAACAGTTCCCTACTCCTTTCGGGGGGAACTTCACTGACAAGTACGAGCAGGTGATGTCATCCTCTGTCCACCTTGGTCCACTGTTTTCTGCTTATATCTCCTCACCGATGCGTCTCACTGACCAACTCAACCCCCACCTTCATCTGTCCACGACGTCAATAAATCCATCTGGAGGATCAATGCTGCAGCTAATCACTAAAAGTTATCAGCTGAAGCCCTGCCAAATCAGTAAACACAATCACGATGTAAATCCATCTGCAGTACCTTTCCCTGACAAAGAGAGCAAGCGTAAAAGAGCAGGTCACATGCACCTGAATATGAAGTTGAACTGAAAAATTTTTGCTTGTTGAGTTTATATATATATATATATATATATATATTAAGGGTCCAATTAGTCCACCTAACCTGCATGTGTTTGGATGTGGGAGGAAACCAGAGCACCCAGAGGAAACCCACGCAAACACGGGGAGAACATGCAAACTCCACACAGAAAGGCCACAGGCGGGAATTGAACCCATGACCCTCTCGCCGTGCTGCCCATATATATATATATATATATATATATATATATATATATATATATATATATATATATATATATATATATATATATATATATATATATATATATAATCAGATTGCAATAGCCAATCACAGATTAGCCTCTCTGTCTATCATTTACCTGTATTTTGGCATGCTTGGTGCTAGAAAGTTATGTTGGATCCAAAAGGATCCAAAAAGGCTAGGACCAAAAGTTATATTGGATCGGTTCCCACTGGCCAATAGCGTTAGAGCTTACTGCCAACAGCTAGACAATCAGAGCGCGGCATACAATTATTCATGAGATGACATCACTAATGACGTAGTGGAGGTCAGGAACTAGCTGACAGACGCTGGTTGAAAAAATGCCAACAAACATGTCAACAACAGCAGAAAATTGTCTGCCAGTGAGGTTTGCTGAGTTCACAGAGGAGGAACTGGTGGAAATATTGAACTCCAAGGATGCCAAAAACACTAAGAAGGTGGACAAGCACGCTACTGATGGTTTAGAAGCATTCATATGCTGTTCACAACAAAATAAATTGATCTAATTTACTTGACTCTTTGTTGTTTGCTTAATTTGGGAGGGGGGTGGAGAACATAACAATTGATGGATGGAAAGGAGCTCATGCCCAACTACTGTTCATGTGTTAGCCCATACACTCAGATGAGACACTTCAAGTACTTTCTGGTCCTTCAAGTACATTTGGGGCCTTGTCATGATGCCGGTGGGAATCCTTGAACTGGTTTCTTGCTCAAAGTTGAAAAGTTGAAATTGGCAAGGAAAGCCCAATTGTGTTAAAATAAAAAGTAAAATAATAAAATAAAATAAAATAAATTCCATGAAAGCATTGTAATTTATAAATATGTACTGGGATGTTTTTGATCTTCCAACGACATTCGAAAAATGTCTTCTGTTGAAACACAGTCTAATCTTGCTCTCCAAAGTAAACAAACTAAATAATTATTTAATTAGGGTAAAACATTTTTGGGTGGATTCCCTGTGTAATGAGTGATAGTCAAAAGTAATAATCTCGACTCTACTTACGAGATAAATCAAAACCATATCTTTCCTCTCCAGCATCTGGAGCTGAGCAGAGCGTTCTGGTCGCTGTGACGTGCACTGTTACAGTTACTGATAATACGATAGCTCCAAGAAATTTAAGAGTCTATAAATCCATGCAGTGTGATATTCCTACTTTGGCAATTTACATAAATGAAGTGATGTGAAGTCTAGAACTTCCAGGTGACTGCTGTCTAGATAGTTTGCTTTGGCTTGTTACCATAGCAACATACAGTATAGTAACCAAAACCTTTGCAACATGGAGTGCTTTGATGCTTTCATTGCCATTTTTCAATCCTGATGATGCCACATAGTGGTGGTTGGATAAACTGCAGGTGGTTCATCAGTTAAAATGCAGCCAACACTGATGAATGGTAGTTTTCCTAACAATGAAATTTGGAGAGTTAAACACTTGGACAAATTTTGTAAAAGCAAGGGAGTGAGTCAATTAAGGTTTAATGTCATTCAGACGATGGACTCTGTCTTGAAAAGTTTATTTTATCTGCGTGAGTCTAAACACAGCAGCGGCTGCTTTATGTGTCCTATGAAGTTGCCATGAGCTGGTCATTTATGTGTAGATGGAGCTCTGATGGCGACATTTGTGTTTGTGTCAGTCATGATGCGGCAGAGGCTCCAGCCCCCCCACATCGCCGTGGGCAACCCTTCTCCACCATCTCTCTCTCTCTCTCTCCCCTGAACAGCTTGGTCACCCAGGCCCGCAGGAGAGGGACTCACCGTGATGAAATATAGGTAGGCAGTTGTTCCTTCAGCCCCAGGGTCATTATTTAAAAAGTGACAGAGATTCCAGTCAGTGAAAGTGAGAGAGGTGAGGAAGGAGGGCCGGTGCCATGAGGTTGATGGAAAAAAAAGAGTGAGCAGAGAGTGAGAACGCTACTCGTGGAAGAAAAGGGTGGTGATTGGGTGTTGGGGTGGGGGGGCAGTGTTCAGTTGTGCAGGTGTATTGTCCAGTGGAGGGAGAGGGTGCTGGGAGACAAATGAATCCAGCAGGCATTTGGTACACACCGGAGATTGCTTATCGATCCAGATCGCAGTATTCAGACCAGGCTGAGACAGGGCTGAGAATTTTCTGAGGGAGTTAATAACCTGGCAGCTCAGCTGTCTTGTCCAATTCACCAAAGGCAGAGGCCTAATCAGGGCTGGATTCCTTTTTCTGTCTGAGGAGGGGGCTCCAGTCCTCGTCCCTGTCTTTCAGCTTTCTCTCTGCCCCCTCCATCCCTTCCACTCCCCTCGCCATCCCTCTCCATGGCCCCCTCACTTCCACTCCATCGGTGCTCTGAAAGTGATTGAAATGACAGCCTATAGAAAGAGGCTAATCAAATTGTTTATTATCAGTCTGAATCAATATGTATGGATTGTTAAAACATCAAAGTCAGCCCCTGGAAAAGTAATAGTCGCTGGCCGGCAGCAGCTGCTCAGCCAAGGCTGGGTCCCTGGGAGCCCCTCTCCATTTAAAGCGACTTTCACTCTTACTTAAGTCCTGATGACCCGATGAGGTCAGTTGGCTGAAGGGGATGTACATGGTTGTTCTCCAGCTTGGCTCTGTAAAACCCCTCCAAACATCCCTCGAGCTACTAAAATCTGTTCAGTGTGGCTGATAAACAACACATCAACAAAACAAATGAGCCACCATGGTACTGCGATAAAGACCATTGCTCACCTACTCCGCTCAAAGCAACATTTCCAACAACTGGTCATTGGCTTGCTCTCAAATTCATTATTTTATGCAGATCTTTTTCTTATAATTCACACCTCTCCCTTCAATGCAAAGCCAGTGTGGCCTGCAAATGAGGTTGTGTGATGAATGAGTCAGCTGAAGAGATCAAATTGCATTGAGATGGACATTGTAGCTGGTTTCAGGCTGTGAGACAAGTTGGCATGGAAGATTGATGGATAGCCATTGTCCATTCATTGGCGCAGAGTGTGACACCTGATGTTTGGCTGGGGTGTCCCTCCAATGAGTACACCCCCTGAACACAAGGCATGTCAAGGCTTGATAGAATGATTAGACACTGAATGATATCTTCTTCTCCAGCGCCCCATCGTGACTACTTCACAGCTACCAAACATCAAGATGGATCACTGCCTCCAGCCAGCAGGTCAAATGTGAGAGGATTTCAGTTGACCTACAACGCATGTGATGATTATCTAATGTTTGCTTTTCATATTCCTTTGAGAAATGTATGTTTCTTGCATTTCATCACAATTTCAGGAACATCAGTGTTCTGCTTTATGAAAAGCATATTTCAAAGTGATTTGCCACAATAAGTACATTTTACCACATTTTCCGTTTGCGGTTGTAAGTAATCCACAAGTAATCAATGTGAATTGTTGGTGTAAGGTTTAACTGGTGAAAGTTCACTTGCATATTCACATTGACCGTGGTGTCAACAATCACAACTCATGTTACTCTTCATTTTGGAACTGAACATCATCAGCTGTCATATGAACAAGCCATGTCACGTAATTACATACTCTCTTTAAAAATACTTTAGAGTCAGTTCTAATACTGTACTGTATAGTGTTGTCTGTGTAGCGACAGCACTAGCTAGCTAGCCTAACCAAATAACTACACTGACTCTTTATGGGACCATGCTAGTTAGCATGTAGCTGGCTCAAAAGTGAGACTGTTGAGCTTGTTTCAGGGCAAATCTTGTATTCAGCTAATCTGCAATCAGATAATAACATCAGGGTGTTAGCTACTCTGTCTTAGAAGTGATGAAAGCAAAGAAGGTCCAAACTGATGACAACCGTCATAAAGTCATATGTATATGTCGTGGACATGAATGAGCGAAGCTCTTCGGCATCTCACCATGTCATCACTTTACAGAACAGAGAAAATAACAGAAAGGAACAAAGTAACTTTATTATAGAAGGATTAAAAAGTAAAAATAAACAAGAATATAAAATCAAACCTTCACTGTGCCTTATGATGGAATCACTATGATGACCGGTCCAAGATGGCGGCCACATTTCTTGCTCCTCAGCAACCAATGTGGCACCTTCTCTATGTAATGTATAATGTCTATGTTCATCTACCATCGGTTTGTGGCTTTTTATGACAGTGTTGTCAAGTTTGTGGCTTTTTCTCCACTGGGCAGATTTTTTTTGTGCCATTTCTGGATTGTGATTTTTTTTTTTGTGCCATTTCTGGTTTGCGCCTTCATCTACCATAAGAGTGAGCTTCTTGCCGCTGCGCGACGCTTTGCTTGTATTAAGAAACCGTGTCATGTTATATATGTCTACTAGGGGTATGCCTCGCTCCCTTACTCTTCAAAATCCCTTTTCTGTATATCTGACTGGAATATGAGTCACATATTGCTCATACCATTAAGAATATATACAATTTTTAATATGGCAGCAAATTGCTGCCCCTTTTTTTTTTTTTAGGGATGTCCTGATCTGATCACGTGATCGGAAAACGGGCCCGATCACGTGGCTTCAGACTTGATCAAAATCGGACGTTGCATCCCAATCAAGAATCCAATATAGATTTTATCCTCATTATTGTTATCAGCGCTATTTCAGGCTCATTATTGCAGATTAATGGGCCTTTCACGCGTTGGAAGCATCAGAGGTGTGAGACCCGTTGCTTTTTAGAGGCGTCACTTTAGCTCAGCTTTTGACGTGACGCTTCTGATGGGAGCGCGCATTGCCGCTTGTCGGCAGGCTGACACCATCAAAGTTCAACCCAATCTTTTTTTTTTTAATTGAACAAAAGAAAAAAACATAAGTTCAACTGGACAGAGGTGGGGGGAGTTACGCCCGCAAAGTTTCTTTCGCAGATCTGCTGTTTGTATGTTTACGTGCTCAGCCTGACAGCTCGATGGAATGACAAGAGGATGATGGACACTTTCCCACTGAAACTCTTGCTCAGTCATCCTTCCATGCGCAGCAGGACCCGGTGCTGACCAAGTCCTCAGGACGACGATCTGTCATCTGATTAACAAATAGAAAAAAACAAATTGTCCTGTGATCGTTTGTCTGCAAAACGGAGCGAGAGATGGTGTGCGCACGAGCGACGTGCACACTCATCACATTTAGGAGCGTTTTTTTTTTTTTTTTTACTTTTCAAGTTGACTTTTGAACTTTCGACACTCTGAGCTGTGACGTAGCTTCGTGCTGTCCAATAGGAACGATGCGTCGGGCCAAAACACGGAGGACTAGTGGCAGAAACCACTGATCTGTGCAAATGGTAAATGGACTGCATTTATAAAGCGCTTTTCCATCTGCATCAGACGCTCAAAGCGCTTTACAATTATGCCTCACATTCACCCCAATGTCAGGGTGCTGCCATACAAGGCGCTCACTACACACCGGAAGCAATAGGGGATTAAAGAGCTTGCCCAGTGGCCCTTAGTGATTTTGCAGTCAGGCGGGGATTTGAACCACAGATCAGTGCAGAAACCACGTGTCTGAAGAAAAATCTTTGGAAATGTTTTTTGTTGGTGTTTGTTACCTCAAAATTTCTGATTACTGTTTAAAAAAGTTTAGAATACTTGTAATTAAAATAGCTAAATTAGTAAATGGTTCTTTAAAAACCTTTCATCTATAAATTTAAACCACCTGTTATTTCAGATGAGATAATTTCTTGTTTAACATAAGGAACCTTTGACATTTATTTTTAGACAAATAAAATAACATGGAAATTTGTACATAAGTTTTAAGTCTGGTAGATTATTACTTGATTGTTCAGGCTACCTCAAGGAGAAGTGAACTGTTTAAGTGATAAATAATAAAATAAGGTGATTAAAATGAAATTATTATATATTTAGCATTTGTTCATTGTTCATTCAGTTTTTTAAAGTATCGGATCGGGACTCGGTATCGGCAGATACTCAAAATCAGATGACTAGGAATCGGATCGGGGCCAAAAAAACCTGATCGGGACATCCCTACTTTTTTTTACCTAAATTAAAGGGGTGACAGATAGAAACACTGACAATGACAAGGATTGTGAAAAGTGCAAACCAAAACTGTGCTTGACACAGCAAAAAAGACGCTAACAAGGTCAAGAGAGAGACAGGACCATGCTTTATTAGATGAGGTAATCAGACTGGGAACACTAACCGCAGTAATATCATGTGTGAAGGCATGAGTTACATGAATGTATGTATGTATACATGTGAGTAAGCATGCCAAGTGTAAAAGTAAGAAGAAAACAGATGTGTGATAAAAAAGCCACATTAGCCCCAAAACCCAAACACAGCCTTACAGCCATATGGAGCTCCTCAGCCTTAGCAAGCAACCGGCATTCACACGCACAGAACCAGTACCTTGTCCCACTTGAGGGTGAGAAACAGCCACTGGCACTACAGACCAACCACCCAAGGAAAGAATGCTTCTAAACGCTGTACACTTGGGAGTGAACCAGACCTGCAAGCATGAGATGGAGGACACCAATCATGGTTATAGCACGAGAGCCCAACACCCTATTGGGCAAGCGGGCCAATGACCCACCCAAGATCTTGCACCAGTGAAAGAAACCAGCCCCCACAGCACCAATGCATCACCTGGGGCTATCATTCCCACACTGGTGCTGACAGGACAGCCCAACCCAGCTGCCATGGCCAGGTATGCACCACCTCTGTCTTTCAAGGAGGCCCCTCACACTGTCCAGGAGATGAGGCAAATCAGCCCCAAAGCACACCACCCTACCACACCCACTGGCTGCCCAAGACCCATACCCTGCCACCCAGGGACCACGGGGTTAATAGTGGCACCACATGATGTACTTGATGCTACAGTCAGAGGACCTCCAAAACATATGCACAGTGGTCCTCAGCTGACACATGGACACAACCAGCTCCCCCAGCCATAGGTAGGAAAAGAGCCCCATACAGATTTATGGACGTGCTAAGTGAGGACATGCAGGTGGTTGTGGGTGAAGAAGCTGCAGAAGACAGCGTGAGATGGAGATAGTTGATCCGCTGTGGTGACCCCTAACGTGCTGTGCCAAAAGAAGAAGAAATGCATATAACTGGTGGAGAGGCTTCCTCATTTAAAGTCCACTCAACTCCTTATCATCAGCTCTGTAATATTAACCACATGAAGGCACGATCATCCATCAAACTGCAAATTTGTTTTGTCATTTTTCGTTTGAATGGAAGATAACAGCCACAGGGGATGTATTGATTTCATAAAAAAAAGAAACATGAAGCTGAGCCAGTTTGTGTGTTATTGATAATTGCTCTAATAACCATGACAGACAGGAAGACGACAAAACGCATCTGGGCCTTAAACCCACAGAGGAAGATATAATAACTGCAGTTGTTTATTTATTTATTCACTGTTTATCAGTGGTAATTTTGTGTAGTCTTTCTCACTCTGCATTCTTAATATTTAAATTCTCTCATCATCAGTTTGTGATTAAAAAATATAAAACAGAAGACAGATGCATGTATTATCTATCTATCTATCTATCTATCTATCTATCTATCTATCTATCTATCTATCTATCTATCTATCTATCTATCTATCTATCTATCTATCTATCTATCTATCTATCTATCTATAAACCACCTCTACATGTTGTATGCTATTTTTTCAAAATTTTGTAGATCAATCTACACAGTAAATTTTGCAGAGTAAAATATACTCTGCCGGGATAATATTTAGTCCCAGTCTAAACAGAATAAAATAAACTCTACCGTCTTGCCAAATCAAGTATTTCTACTCCAATAAGAGTTGATTTTACACTGTGATAGAGTTGATTTAGCACTGTGATAGAGTATGTTTAACTCTGTTTGGACTGGGACCAAATGTTATCCCAGCAGAGTAAATATTACTCTGCAAAATTTACTGTGTAGGCTTAATGTGTGATTTTTTTTTTCAACCTTGCATACAGTGGTGATGATTATTCTAATAATGGGAGTTTTTTTGTGTCTCAATTTTAGTTTGCACCTAGAGTGCTAGTAAATGGCACAACATGCACAAACCTTTGTGTAAACTCACAAGCATTGTGAGTTTACATCACTTACGACATTTTGGACATGTAGCATGTATCTATGTGCATAATCTACCATGCAGATGCCTCAGTGTGGAGGATTGCAGGAGCTGGAGAAGGCAAAGGGGATGCCCACGTTTCACCTGGCAGTGGTTGACAGATGGCTACAAAAGCTGGTCATGGACTGATCGTCTGCCTGGGTGGTTACCATCCAGAATCCAAACTGATTCTGTGGTGTGGTGGATGTGGCGATATGTGACAATAGAGCATGCTCACAAACTTGACTTTAC
This sequence comes from Thalassophryne amazonica, assembly GCF_902500255.1. NCBI lineage: Eukaryota > Metazoa > Chordata > Actinopteri > Batrachoidiformes > Batrachoididae > Thalassophryne > Thalassophryne amazonica. Next base: position 51,700,381 of record NC_047104.1, read on the forward strand.
CTCTTTCTTTAGGAAGGAACAGGCCCTTCTTTCTCCTGGAGACCATGTGTGCGTATTGCACAATGTTCAGACCATATAATGCAAACAGATATCTACATATTGAGTTTTGTTAAGTATGTCGCAGAAGTCAAAAACAGGTTGTTTGAGGCTGAAATCCTCTTTATAAGATGATAATTTCTATGTACGTGGATGCTCATAGAATTGTGGGACGTTGGGGACACGATACAAAATTCTAACCATATTTAACTGTAAAAAGTTGATTCAAAAATTTTACACAATAAAACCCCTTTAATCACCATTCATCTATGCATTTGTTGAGTCTAATGTATACACAGATAACTGGTTAAATAATTTAAGTAAAATTCAGGTATTTTCTTAGAAATATTGGGGCTTGAATTACTTCTGTCACTCTCTTTCATCCCTGTCCTCTTCCAGGCAGAGCAGCCATGAGCGGTTGATGGTAGGGGTACAAGGGGGTTGTTGCCAAAGTGCTGTCGGGCATGCAGTGGGTTAGTAAACACCCAGAGCTCCTTCCCGTGACATGACGGGGGTCTCTAATTAAAGAGTGCAACAAGACACCCCGTACCGAGGCTCTCCCTATCAGCCCTACACCCACAATTAAGTCGTCCATGGGATCCAAGGCGTTGCATTACTGATGGAGCAGAACGTTTGATTAGAAACTCTTAACACAGCTCCGGAAGAGAACAGCCTCTCCATTGTCATTAAACACTACTTAAACCAAGTCAAAACATACCACATGGGCACGCTTCTTAAACATCCGGGTTATGATGGAGTTAGGGATTGAATATCAATGTTATGTGCTTATGTGAGCACATGCTGATGGCTTTTAACCATATGGCTAAAAGGTAAACAATCTACCTGTGGGCTGTTCAGTGGAGGATTTCTTGATGAGTTGCAGAGAAGAGGAAAATGGTGGATTTCATGTCCACAAAACACATGTGAGAGATAACAAAACCCAAGTGAACCACAACAATGTGAGCGATCCATATGATGAGTCGGTGAACATTTCAAATTCTAACAACCCCTTCACCAGGAAATATGTACTTACACCAAAGCCAGCCTACTCAAAGTCGGACTAAACAGTATTACCGTTCCATGGTCAATCAACTGTTGCCCAGTGCGTAGATAATGCATCACTTCATATTAAAAGCCCTGCTAATGAGAACAATGTGACACAGGATGCAATACCAAGTACCAACACATGTATGCAGACATGTACATGAGGAAGGGACAGATCACACTGATGCTTCACAAAGTCCATTTGCATATTTAGGAGGGGAAATTGACAGTGAAAATAATGTGGACCTCATTTTTATTATAAAAACTGACGTCCCAAAAACTAATAACAACAGTAATGTAAAAATTATACACATGGTTATAAGTTCTTATGTTGGAGCAGTGTTGCTAGACCTAAAGATGCCTTTTGATATTGTTAATAACCACATCCTTTCTTCCAAACTAACATATTTTAATTTCTCTGAGCAAGCCCTCCAGTGGATGGAGTCATATTTGCTCAGCAGGATCTGATGTGTCTATACTGCCAATGCTCCAGTGCCCTCCTCTTGTTTGTCCAGGAGGGGTTCCACAAGGATCTATGCTTGGCCCATTTTTATTCACTTTATATCAATCACTACCAGATGAAAAATTTCAAGTACACCTCTTTTACATGTAAGACTCTACATGAGCCATACCTCCACTAAGTGGCTGAGGATAAGGGAATGTGAGATCAGCTGCTCCTACCGCCACCACAAGTTAAAATCAAGCATGAAAAATTATTCATAAGTTCAGGTGTTACTTTAAACATTATTTTGTCAACTTAAAGTACACCATTACACATAGTATGCTATCCATAGAGTCTTTTGATTGTTGTCTTTACATGCTCTTGTGCATGTGTGTGTTGGAAAGAATTGAGAATACCTTAAATTCTTCCACCTTGACTCTGCAATAAGCCTAATTAATACACACTCAAGGGCTGAAAGTAGATCTCCTTAAGAGATACTTAATCCAGCTAAAGATTGCACTGTTCCCCTCTCCTCTGTGGCAACACAATCAAAGGTATTGGGTGGGTCTCTGGTGGACTCATTAGCAGACTGCTTATAGGCCGCCCCCCCCCACCCTCTTCCACCCACATCATCCTCCCTTCACATCGAAAACAAGCATAACTATATTACTATAATGCGCACTGAGCATCGCTGCCATGCTGTTGTCTGCACTGTGATTAATCACCACCTTATCAGCAAACCACAAACCTCCAGCCGTCACGTGTGGTCAAGGACTCCTCTTACCAGGACAGGGGTCAGATATCAGGGCCATTGTGATCAGTGGCCGAGCACAGAGCATCATCCACGCTAATGAATGTTCTGGCATCACCTTCACCGCAGAAGCATATCTCACAGCCATGAGCACAGATGACAGCAATGATACACATCTTACATATATCAAAAATAAATATGTAAAATGTATGAACACTTTTCACCTTTAAAATCACATATTTCTGGGTTGTCTGCTGTTATTTGTATGAAAAAAAATCTGGTTGCATTTATTCATGTATTAATAAAGGCATCTGCATACACAGTGCAAAGTTTGGATGACGTTTGGACAAATACGGTGAAACAGCATGAAACAGTTTGAATTTGCACACCAAGAAACATCGCGCCAACAGGCAGGCGTGCACGATCCCGGTGAAAGAACTTGTGCATGCGACGGTGTCTTTCGCGCAGGAACAGTGTGAGATGCACCACATCATGCCGCTCAGGTGGAATAAAAAAAAAAAAAAAAGAAAAACACATGCCACCCACTGGATGCGAACCCGTACCTTCCAAAAGCTCTGATTACCAGTCAGCAACTTTACCACTGAACTATGGAGCTGTTCTTTGAAAGCTGCGGGAATCTGCCTCATTTCAGGAAGGACATGGAAGTATTACAAAAAAATAATAAAATCACACACCATATAAAAACACCACATTTATCAAGCGAGCAGTACAAATATGATCCGTCTCTTCCTCTGGTGATGACTCATGGTTGCAGACATACAGTCATGAAATGACACGAATGAGAAGCAGTGTGCTCTGATGTCCACATCTACTGGTCTGGTGTGTCCAGTCACCACGCGCATGTTCTGCCCGACATGCGTGTCTTGTGGATGGCGCGCCACAGCACAGACAGTGGAACAGAGCTCACGTAGGTGACGTGACGGTCAGATTGCCTGCTGCGCGTTCTGATTTGATGGTCCATTTCAACCTGGCAGGCTGTGTCCTCTCTGTGCGCGCACTCACTCGCTGTGGCTTGTCACCACAGCGATATATCTTTTTATTTATGTCCATGTAAGTACAGCAATCAGACACACGCACCTCACGGTGGACAGTTGTTCATCCATGTCTGTCCAAACACAGTAGGTGTTGTCCAGCTGGAATGTCCAGAATGACAGTTCACCACAGCTGCTTCTGTCATGGCCACACCTCCTGTCAGTTCTCAGCGCGCACACCAAAGTCACACTCATGGGGAACTTAGACAAATATTTCTGCGAGTATGACAGTGGTTGTCTGCAGTCTGTTATTGTGCCAAGAGTGCGACTGGCCACACATTTTCTAAGTGCCATGCGAGTGGTGATAGATGTTTGTACTTGTCACCTGGAATTTGGCTGACATCTGCTGTGAGAGGGTTTGATGGGTTTGCACAGCGCGCACACTGTCATTCAGCCGCTGGTGTGCGCAAATAGTTGTAGCAACAGGTGTTGCTACAGAGACAGAGAGACAGGGACAATTTCACACGGTTTGCACACGATTCCTGCATCATGCGCACAAAGTGCGCACTTTGTCCAAACTTTGCACTATGTGTTTTGGGGCCCTAAAGTTTTACAATAATTTTTTCTAGGCTTTGGATGAGTCTAGGTATGAATGCTTCCAAATGAATGGAGGTGTTAGACAGACAGACAAACAAATTATAATAAGGACTTCAAACATCAGCAAATAAAAGAAAAACATTGAACTCTTAAAGCCACAACACAAACCATTGATTGATCAGTTTTCTAACCAAATTTGGACCTATGTCGCTGCAGTGGAGTATGTTCCTGTGATCAGCTTGGTCTCCATGTAACTATGTTTTGTATGTAGGCTGCACATAACTGGTGCTCAGGTGCTGGTGCATGCTAAAAATAAATAAAATATCACATGTGATGACAACAGGTTGTAGGAAAAATGCTTCCCTTCATTCTCCTGCGCAGCATTTATTTTCAACACACACCAGCACCTAAGCATCACTTATGCTCATGCCTGGCTATCTGGATGCTAGCACAAAATCTTCCGAACAACAGATCAGATTTTGATTAAACTTGACAGGTACCAATTAATCTATGTGATTTGTTTTAGGTTAGGATTGGTCAACAATCAAAATAACAGGTCATAGTCAAATTTCTATTTCCTAATTTTCAGATAATGAGTTCAGACATTATGCTGTTACTGATTTTGGCATGGCAGCAAAGTGGTTTAGTAGTTAGTAGTGTTGCCTTGCAGCAAGAAGGTCCCACCTGGTCCTTTCTCTGTGGGGTTTTTGCATGCATGTTAGGTGAATTGGAAACTCTAAATTGAATGTGTTTGTTTGTAGACTGGAGTCCTGTCCAGGGTGTACACTGCCTCTTCCCCAAGGACTGCTAGGGCAGGCTCCCTCCCCTGCCATAACCCAGAATTGTAATAAGTAGGTATAGAAAAATGAAGGCTCTTGACACTTTTACAGCTCATGTAATACATTCCCTACACACTTTAATTGTGAGCGTAGCCTTATTTTGATCATTTTCTTTAACAATGTTTGGAAAATGATACGATTAGTTTCTTTGATGCCTTTGATTTATGTTGAAATAAACTCACTGATAAAGAAAGAAACAGTAAGGACTGCACACGCCCTCTCACAAATTTTACACAGCACGATATTCAATAAACAGTGTATAATAATTTACACCTCTGAATGGACTCTCCCTCTGTGTAAAACTGGAAACCACTCTATGGAAACACCACAGTGTTTTTTTTTTTTGTTTTTTTTTTGGAATGATGTGTTTATCTGTCCCTGTACCTGATCTGAATTCATAATAAATCCGGTGTGTAAGTGAGATCGGGTTAAAGAGCGCTGAGCCATGTTAACGCCGGACCGTGCACCATGTCCGTGCATTAATAAAAGGAAACTACGCTATCATTATAAGAGCCAAACGTGCCTGAGCTCCACTTGCTTGCTGCTCTAATAGCTAACTGGTCAAGGGTGATTTATCTGATAAACTGCTTTTGTGTTCCACAAGCTTGAGAAATGGTTTAGTTTTGCCCGTTCGGCCATAATGTGCTTTATAAATACAAAAACAAATGGTTGCCTGGGGAGGAGGAAAGATGTAGCTTATATATTTGTGTTGGGTGGGGCGGGTGGAGGTCATATTGTATCCTCTTGTGCCTTCGGGTGGGTGGGGGTGGGGGGGGGACAGGAGAAGCTGGAGTTATAACTCTTCCATCACCTGCCTTCTGCCTCCCATGCATTACACAGGATATAGCGCAAATTGCAACCGGCATCCATTAGTTCTTTTCAGGGTTAATATTGATGTAGATATCATTCCAATCTGCTGTGTCATTTATTTGAAATACTATGTGCGAGGAGTAGCTCCGGCAGTGAATCAAATCAATTGATAGAGCAGTTAGCCTTGCAGCCTGGGCTGCCTGGGAGCTGCCGAGCGAGCATGAAATATTATGGAGATTGTTCTTTAAAGTGATCTCTTCATCATCATTTGTCTGCAGCCTGGGTGATCCTATCCCCCACTGCTGCCTTCCTCTTGGGCACCAGCTGTCATAACTAAATCAGCCGGATAATGCAGTCACGCATGCACACGGGGCCCGACCCCCCCCACCCCTCCCATCACCCCTCACCGCTGCTGCTTCTGCTGCTGCTGCCGCTGCTGCAGCCACACATGTCAAGGAGCATCCAGAGAGTCGCTCATCATCTCCACTGATGGCCCTCCTCTCTTGGGCCTGCTTGTTTATGTCACTTCCTATGTGCAGGGCTGCGACATTGTCTCGCCCTCTGCAGCGGGGGAGGGCATGCCTGCTGTTTTCCTTCATGTTTGGCCGGTTTGAGGTAGCGGCGAGCTCAGCGGCGGCCCCTCGTAGATGTTATGACAGTAAGCGGAGCAGCGCTGCGCTGTAAATGAATATGACAGCAGCAGTTTTATGGCGCTCTTCACAGTCTATTAGCGTGTAGCTGAATGTCTGATTGCACTGCCCATAAATGGAGCGAGGTGCATATTTTCTGAGTCCTAATAGGAGGACAGTCAGGAGACAGACTCAGAAGGAGATGCACACTACTTAGGCCGGGACATTTAGCGCTGTAAAAACGTCATCACCGAGTGATGTAAACTCTTACACGAGAACATTTCCATGTGTGAGTGAGAAAAGAGAGGGCATCTTCTGTGACAGGGCTCAAAGGATACAGGGCTGAGAGCAAGAAAAAAGATGCATTATTCAGTGCCAGGACAGCCGGATCAAGTCATGCCATCCTCCTCAGTGATTTATAGCCTGCTGATATTACAGTCAACAGGTGGTGGGTTTGGTAACAGCAACGTCACGCTTAACTGCATCACTTAAATTAATGCTCTGATGATACACCATAAAACCCGAGAAGGTAATTATACTCACGTATTCTGAGGAAACCCATTTTCTCAAAACATTTAATGTCAAAATGTAGTTTGATATAATGAAACAATTTTAATTTTAATAATTTTGTTTGGTTTCTCCTGTTGTTGGTTGGGGGGGGGGGGGGTCACCACATTGGAAATAGTATGAGTCCATATGCTGATTTGGCACACGTTTTATGACAGATGTCCTTGAAACAACTCCAGATGTACAAAGTTCAAAAGGGGCACAGGTGGTCATGAACTGCAAACCTTATAGATGAGATGAAAGCCTGTTAAGCACCTCCTCCACAATGCTGCTCCTTTTGGTTATTTAAAAATAAAGATGTTAAATGTGCAGCTGTTGTTCTATGTACACACCTCAGTGGCGGCTGGGCCATAGGGGATGCTGCCCTCCCACATTTGGAGGAGCAAATGATATATATATATATATATATATATATATATATATATATATATATATATATATATATATATATATATATATATATATATATATATATATATATATACGAGGTCTGTCAATAAAGTATAGGTCCTCTTTATTTTTTTCAAAAACTATATGGATTTCATTCATATGTTTTTACATCAGACATGCTTGAACCCTCGTGCGCATGCGTGAGTTTTTCCACACCTGTCGGTGACGTCATTCGCCTGTGAGCACTCCTTGTGGGAGGAGTCGTCCAGCCCCTCGTCGGAATTCCTTTGTCTGAGAAGTTGCTGAGAGACTGGCGCTTTGTTTGATCAAAATTTTTTCTAAACCTGTGAGACACATCGAAGTCGACACGGTTCGAAAAATTAAGCTGGTTTTCCGTGAAAATTTTAACGGCTGATGAGAGATTTTGAGGTGATACTGTCGCTTTAAGGACTTCCCACGGTGCGAGACGTCGCGCAGCGCTCTCAGGCGCCGTCGTCAGCCTGTTTCAAGTTGAAAACCTCCACATTTCAGGCTCTGTTGATCCAGGACGTCGTGAGAGAACAGAGAAGTTTCAGAAGAAGTCGGTTTCAGCATTTTATCCGGATATTCCACTGTTAAAGGAGATTTTTTTAATGAAAGACGTGCGGGCGGATTGCAGCATCGGCTCGCAGCCGCCACGACGCTCCGCCACAGGAAAAACACCTCCATTGGAAGCATTAAGGACAAGTTGGAACATGTCCAGCTGTTAAACAATTTCTCATATACTCACTCCACTGAAAGCCATCAAAAGCCGCCTGGATTTTACAAATGGTTATAAACACGGAGGTGTTTTTCCTGTGCCGCCGCACCGCGCTGGCTGCGTCCCGACGTGCGGACCCGTCCGCATGTCTTTCATTAAAAAAATCTCCTTTAACAGTGGAATATCCGGATAAAATGCTGAAACCGACTTCTTCTGAAACTTCTCTGTTCTCTCACGACGTCCTGGATCAACAGAGCCTGAAATGTGGAGGTTTTCAACTTGAAACAGGCTGACGACGGCGCCTGAGAGCGCTGCGCGTCTCGCTCCGTGGGAAGTCCTTAAAGCGACAGTATCACCTCAAAATCTCTCATCAGCCGTTAAAATTTTCACCGAAAACCACCTTAATTTTTCGAACCATGTCCACTTCGATGTGTCTCACAGGTTTAGAAAAAATTTTGATCAAACAAAGCGCCAGTCTCTCAGCAACTTCTCGGACAAAGGAATTCTGACGAGGGGCTGGACGACTCCTCCCACAAGGAGTGCTCACAGGTGAATGACATCACCGACAGGCGTGGAAAAACTCACGCATGTGCACGAGGGTTCAAGCATGTCTGACGTAAAAACATATGAATGAAATCCATATAGTTTTTGAAAAAAAAAAAGGACCTATACTTTATTGACCGCCCTTGTATATATATATATATATATATATATATATATATATATATATATATATATATATATATATAAGGAAAAAGTAATAAATATTTGTCCAATCAGCATCACCAAATTTAATATTTTGGGGGGCGATAGAATTTTCACCCCTGGACCAATTGTGTGTGGTTGCTAAGGAAAAATAACAATAAAAAAAAAATCAGTATTGCCAAATTTAATGACAGGGGGGGGGTGACCCAATAGAATTTTCGCCCCTGGATTTGTCAAAATGCTGCTGTTTTGGCAGAAACAAAAACCTCACTGACATTTGGGCTATTTATTTGTTTTGTCTCCGTGTGTTTTGCTGGAGTAAGTTGAAGAAGTGTGGAACACAGTTTTTGGGAAGTGAGGGGAACCTGGAATAAAGGAACGACCACAAACAAGGTGGAAAGGAAGCAGCACGACGCCAACTAAGTCCAGCTCCCAGCCTCACTTCTTACAAATGGAGCCAAGTCTGAGTTTTGGGTTTGGTTTTTTTTTTGTTGTTTTTTACGGAGGCATGTAGTCGCACATTGCGCTCAGGTCTGCAAGAAAAAAAATGCGCAAACTGCTTCACTGAATAGTTCGGAGCGGGGCGACTGTCGTAATGGGGACAAGGTGTCAGTGAGGATTTGGAGAAAAGTTTTCTGGATCGAGTCTTGGCTGTGGATTTAATTGTTTGGCGGCTCTTCGGCTCTTTAGGTGAGTCACTCCTCTCTCTGTCACACACACACACACACACACACACACGCACACACACACGCATATATTCTCTCACACACACACGCACACACACACACGCATATATTCTCTCTCTCTCTCACACACACATTCTCTCTCTCTCTCTCTCACACACACACACACACACACACACACACACACACACACACACACACACACACACACACACACACACACACACACACACACACACCACCTCTCTCTCTTTTCATTCAGTCACAGTCCCCCAGACCCCTTTGGACTAAATTTGGACCTGAAACAGCTGTTAAATTTCTTGTGATCTCATGCAGTATGGCACAACATGTGGCTTTTGAATGCATGTTGTGCATCCTGTAGGAGCATGTACAGAATATAACAACACAACAGTTTACAAATATAGCTAAATCTTCATGAAAACTTTATTTAGTTTGTTTCTGATTGGGCTCAAAGACTAGGCGATTAAAAATCATAACTCTCAACTAAAATGTTATAAATAACTTAATAACTGCTTTCAGATGAGGTAAAGAGATACGTTATCATAATATCATACCATAATACTGAAGCCACTTGATTACTATTATTCATTCAATAATGCACAACAATAAAATGTTAAATTTGTTTAAATTATCCATCTCAGTCTGAGCCTAAACACCTCTAAGAATCTGAACCTGAATTTATTGATTTTTTATTTTATTTTATACAGAAATTCATTTATTGATTAACATACCTTATAGTAAAAAAAGCCACATATTCTTATGTAAATTCCTGTAAATCCACTCAAAGCCACTGTGTCTTTTTCCCATGAAAAACATCTACATTAATAAAAACTCATTTACATTCTTGTGTAAATTCATGCAGCCTAAATCCATTCAAAGCCAGTTTTTTTTTCCCAATGAAAGAAAGTCTAGATTAATGAAAAAAGTCACATAATCTTTTCTAAAATCCTGTTTGAACAGCACAGTGTTTATTTTCCAGAGAGAGAAAAATTCTGACCGTGTTTCCTGACGGCACAGTTCACTTTTCCAGTTTCTTTTATCTTTCACTAAGCGGTAGAGGATGGTTGGATGGATGGATGGATGGATGGATTGGTGTTGATGAAGCCAGCGACAATTCCACAGATTCTTGTCCTTATCAGATTTTTTCAAACAATCTTTCTCGCCATTTTCTCTCTGTCCGATGTCGGTCCGTGACAGAGACATGCTGCACAAGTCTTCTTTTAAAAACATTAGCGCTCTAAAGGTTTGTGATGTCCACATGCTACCTTTCAAATCAAATCAAATCCATTTTATTTATATAGCGCCAAATCACAACAAACAGTTGCCCCAAGGTGCTTTATATTGCAAGGCAAAGCCATACAGTAATTACGGAAAAACCCCAACGGTCAAAACGACCCCCTGTGAGCAAGCACTTGGCGACAGTGGGAAGGAAAAACTCCCTTTTAACAGGAAGAAACCTCCAGCAGAACCAGGCTCAGGGAGGGGCAGTCTTCTGCTGGGACTGGTTGGGGCTGAGGGAGAGAACCAGGAAAAAGACATGCTGTGGAGGGGAGCAGAGATCAATCACTAATGATTAAATGCAGAGTGGTGCATACAGAGCAAAAGGAGAAAGAAACACTCAGTGCATCATGGGAACCCCCCAGCAGTCTAAGTCTATAGCAGCATAACTAAGGGATGGTTCAGGGTCACCTGATCCAGCCCTAACTATAAGCTTTAGCAAAAAGGAAAGTTTTAAGCCTAATCTTAAAAGTAGAGAGGGTGTCTGTCTCCCTGATCTGAATTGGGAGACAGACAAGCGCTCTATTGGGGTGATATGGTACTATGAGGTCCCTAAGATAAGATGGGACCTGATTATTCAAAACCTTATAAGTAAGAAGAAGAATTTTAAATTCTATTCTAGAATTAACAGGAAGCCAATGAAGAGAAGCCAATATGGGTGAAATATGCTGTCTCATTCTAGTCCCCGTTAGTACTCTAGCTGCAGCATTTTGAATTAACTGAAGGCTTTTCAGGGAACTTTTAGGACAACCTGATAATAATGAATTACAATAGTCCAGCCTAGAGGAAATAAATGCATGAATTAGTTTTTCAGCATCACTCTGAGACAAGACCTTTCTAATTTTAGAGATATTGCACAAATGCAAAAAAGCAGTCCTACATATTTGTTTAATATGCACATTGAATGACATATCCTGATCAAAAATGACTCCAAGATTTCTCACAGTATTACTAGAGGTCAGGTTAATACCATCCAGAGTAAGGATCTGGTTAGACACCATGTTTCTAAGATTTGTGGGGCCAAGTACAGTAACTTCAGTTTTATCTGAGTTTAAAAGCAGGAAATTAGAGGTCATCCATGTCTTTATGTCTGTAAGACAATCCTGCAGTTTAGCTAATTGGTGTGTGTCCTCTGGCTTCATGGATAGATAAAGCTGGGTATCATCTGCGTAACAATGAAAATTTAAGCAATGCTGTCTCATAATACTGCCTAAGGGAAGCATGTATAAAGTGAATAAAATTGGTCCTAGCACAGAACCTTGTGGAACTCCATAATTAACCTTAGTCTGTGAAGAAGATTCCCCATTTTCATGAACAAATTGTAATCTATTAGATAAATATGATTCAAACCACTGCAGGGCAGTGCCTTTAATACCTACGGCATGCTCTAATCTCTGTAATAAAATTTTATGGTCAACAGTATCAAAAGCAGCACTGAGGTCTAACAGAACAAGCACAGAGATGAGTCCACTGTCTGAGGCCATAAGAAGATCATTTGTAACCTTCACTAATGTTGTTTCTGTACTATGATGAATTCTAAACCCTGACTGAAACTCTTCAAATAGACCATTCCTCTGCAGATGATCAGTTAGCTGTTTTACAACTACCCTTTCAAGAATTTTTGAGAGAAAAGGAAGGTTGGAGATTGGCCTATAATTAGCTAAGATAGCTGAGTCAAGTGATGGCTTTTTAAGTAATGGTTTAATTACTGCCACCTTAAAAGCCTGTGGTACATAGCCAACTAATAAAGATAGATTGATCATATTTAAGATCGAAGCATTAATTAATGGTAGGGCTTCCTTGAGCAGCCTGGTAGGAATGGGGTCCAATAGACATGTTGATGGTTTGGAGGAAGTAACTAATGAAAATAACTCAGACAGAACAATCGGAGAGAAAGAGTCTAACCAAATACCGGCATCACTGAAAGCAGCCAAAGAGAACGATATGTCTTTGGGATGGTTATGAGTAATTTTTTCTCTAATAGTTAAAATTTTATTAGCAAAGAAAGTCATGAAGTCATTACTAGTTAAAGTTAAAGGAATACTCGGCTCAATAGAGCTCTGACTCTTTGTCAGCCTGGCTACAGTGCTGAAAAGAACCCTGGGGTTGTTCTTACTTCCTTCAATTAATGATGAGTAGTAAGATGTCCTAGCTTTATGGAGGGCTTTTTTTTATAGAGCAACAGACTCTTTTTCCAGGCTAAGTGAAGATCTTCTAAATTAGTGAGACGCCATTTCCTCTCCAACTTACGGGTTATCTGCTTTAAGCTGCGAGTTTGTGAGTTATCCCACGGAGTCAGGCACTTCTGATTTAAGGCTCTCTTTTTCAGAGGAGCTACAGCATCCAAAGTTGTCCTCAATGAGGATATAAAACTATTGACGAGAAGCTTTACCTTTAGCTAAAGCTTCGTGCAGGAGACACACAGCGTCGCCGCAGCAACCAACCAGTCTCACTTTACAACAACTGTTGCAACAGCCGCGGTCTTATAAGACTTGCACAGTGTCGTTAAAAATCGGAACACTTTGCGATAGACATTTTAAAAACTCAGTGACAATCATGATTACAGAGTAAAACACTAACACCTCTCCCCCATGATGAAATCCGTGGAATTTCACAGATCCACGGATTTTTCACAGCCCTGTATTTCTTTTAGATGGCAAGAATTTACAAAAACACGGAAAACCGTCCAAAGACGGCGAATAAGCATCCCTGCACACCAACCACCAAGACTTTTTTCACTAGCCACCACTGGCACACCTGACCCATCAGAGTTCAGAAGTGAAGCAGAGTACATTAGGTCCTAATTAGTACTTGGCTTCGAGACTGCTTAGGAATAACGGGAGCTGCATATGTTTCTCCATGCACAACTGAAATCATACCAGGATGGACATTCATTCATTGTCTTTACACACTTACTCTAAGCAAAGGTCATGGGGGGGTTCTGCAGCCTATCCCAGCAGTCACATGGCACTCTGGACAGGACACCAGTCTATCGCAGGGCCGTACAGTCAATTTAGCCATCAAGTCACCTGACCTGCATGTCTTTGGAAGTGTCAGGAAAGACATCTGGTGTGAAACTTGCACCGAACCCCAGTTCGGATTTCTATTGTCTTAAACCCAAGCAAATGGGGCAGCCAAAGGAAAAATAAATAATCAAATAAATTGAAATAAATAAATAGCATGACACAGATAGACAGATTAGGCTCCATTTCAGGTTCTGTGGATATTCTACTGGACCATTGTGATGAAGAAAGAGCTGAGCCAGGATGAAAGGCTCTGGTTTTACCAATCAATTTATGTTCCTGTCCTCACCTATGTTCATGAACTTTGGACTGATCCATTTCAGATCTGCTGTGGTGACCCCAAGTGGAAAAAGGGAGAAGTCAAAGGGAATTAATTCACTGTGTCCCAGTCTGGGAGCTAAATAGAATATAGCATTGGGAAACATCTGTTGATTAGTGTATAATTCCTGCAACAATGAATCAAAGTGTTTTCATTTCAATTCAATGTCAATTTATTTTCATTTATATAGCCCCAAATCACAACAAGGTTGCCTCAAGGACCTTCACCAAATTAAGGTCTAACCTTACCAACTCCCAGAGCAACAGTGGTAAGGAAAAACTCCAAGAAACCTCAAGCAGACCAGACTCAAAGTGGTGACCCTCTGCTTAGGTCATGCTACAGACACAAATTACAAAACAATTCACAAAACAAACATACAGGAAATATTGCCGGTGCATGGGATGGTTTCTGGAACAGATACCATAAATTTAGAATGATCCCTTCACATTTACATGGGAGCGTGCCCCCTAATGGAGGCTGCCATGTTGTAGTGCCATGTTGGGACATACTTACTCTGTCTGAAAAAAGAAGAGCAATCTGTGGTTGCTTCATGGGTGCAGGCTAACAAGCATGAGAACCTTCATTTTTGTGAAATGGAGGATCATACATATTACTTATCACAAGAAATGGCAAAGGAGCACAAATCCCCACCACCAGAACCACAAAATAGAAACTCAACATCCTAATGCAGTGTGAAGCCTTACCACTAGATGACACTAAATCCTACAGACTCTAGCTTTGTGGCAACATTAGCTGCAACTAATTTAAAAGAAAGTTGATTTTTAATTTCATAAGACTTAGCACACAATTTTAGCAAGAAAAAGAAACAAAGCTGAGATATATTCTCAGGCAAAGTCGTATCAAGTCATACAGCTATACCCATTATGTGCTGACAAAATAAGCATCTATATTGTTGAGACGGTGATGTCAGACTAAGTCCCATTGCATTTCTATTTTCTAAATAAGTCACTGGGCAGCCTGGTGGAGGCAGTGACATCTGCATGACTCTTACTGAGTGGAACAATGAAGGCTCTTAGCAGAGAACAGAACCACTATTTGTCACTGTACACTGATAAAATTCATACAGGACCATTGTATGGCTCTGAAAATGGATGTTAAATCCATTAATTAAACACAGATGGATTATATGCAGTAGTGATATTCTACTGCTTACTCTGGGAAATACAAAGGTTTACAGATTTGAGCAATGTCAGCATATGCGCATACATTCATGTGTTCCTTGGTGAGTGACGAACACTACTGGTTCTCTGTATTGATCAGGAGATCCTGAAGAGGGAAACACAAAGAACAGTACGAGCATCTCCCCACAAAGTACAAACCTAATATTGTATTGTATTGTGTATTTTCCATCTTGCCATATTTTTCAGATTTTTGGTTGTATGGTAAATACAATGATAATAAACAATGTGGACAACAAACCCATTTGGTTGTGAATTACTTGCCAGTTAACAGTTGTTAAATGATTTGCACATGGAAGGAGGTCCTGCTGTAGATCCAGAACATGCTGATGGGATTTTAAATCCCGTTTGGACTGAGAAGACTTTGAGGTCTGTCAGGATTAGCTGGAGTATTTTGAGGTCCAACTACCTGGCCTCAGATAAGCAATGGGGGGGGGGGGGGTATCCTGCAGTCATTTGCTTGGGGTCACCACAACAGAAACAGAATGGATCTGCATGTTGATTTGGTACAAGGTTCACATCGGATGCCGTCCTGTTAAAACTCTAGATATCCAAAGAGATCGGGGCCTAGGTGTGCTGTGAAATACAAACTTTGTTGCCGGACAGTGTTAACACCGCACCATCATGCCACTAGTTAACAAAATAATGCTTAATAAAAGATAAAAGAAGGAGAAAAAGGTGGTTAGAAAACAACAAGGTTTAATGAAAATAATTGTGTAAAATACCGCTGAGACCACCCATCCTAATTATGCAAGTTATGTGCTTAAGGCGCTGTGAGATATTGTTGGCATATGTTGTGCAGATGTAATCCTGAAGATTATACTCCAGATTTGCCCCATTGCTAAAAAAAAGGGCTGTCTATGCCTTGCTAGAGCAAAAAAGGTTGCTTGACGGGTTGCGACTTTGTTGCGCGGCACTAAGGATTTGTGTAAAAACAATCATTTGGCTCGAGCTGTTGAACGTGGTCACGCTATATGAGTATATTTGACAAGCAACAGGCTGCCACATTAGATTGTTTTGGGTTTGTGACTCATGCCTCAGCACCAGCTGGATGCCATCCCCGCCCAGCTTCCGAGCGCTGATTGGACAGGTAGATGCAAAGAATGTGTTGCTTCTGTCCGCAGTTTTCCACAGATTCAGCAGAAAGTATTTTATAGTGCTTTTTTTTGTCTCACCAATCCAAACAATGTGTGTGAGCTTCATACCGTCGTACACATGGCTCTGGTTTGGCTTAGAAGAGCAGATTTCTCTCTCTTCCTGTGGTTGTTAATTATATAGATATTGCTCTGGCACGGAGTGCGAGAGGGCTGCTCGATAGCTTTGGAGGCTCATCTGCAGAGATGTTTAATTTCAGCTCTGGATTTTCATATCCCTTCGTGCGGCGCAACTGGTGTCTGTGTCGGCTGGTGTGCTCCCGGCAGCACGTGCAAGGATCTGGCAGTAGCAGAACGGCCGATGTAGGACAAGCTCTCACGGCTCCCTGGAGGCAGATCTGTGCAAACTACACTGCAAATTACACAGTGGGTTGCTGTGCACCGTGAGCCAGTGTAAACAACAACAACAACATTTCCCCTCATAGTGTGAATCAAACCAAAGTTATATGACCCACGTCTGAGCCCACACCCAAGCTTTGTGCACCCACCTCTGAATGTTTTCATGACACATGCACCTACATTGCTGGGCCAGCTTCCTCTGCGCTCCCCCTCCGTTTGACTTCATTCATGAAAACTCCTCCCCCTCCCCACGCCCCAATGCTCTCAGCACGTCACACTGTGCAGCTGTTTCATTTTAGGTACCGACCACTGCAGAAGTTTGCCTCGCAGCCACCAGACTGCACCCTGAGCCAATTTTAAACCCCAGCCGTTCGCTGTCCGTTAGTGCTCTGGCAAAGTTAAATATAGAGCCCCTCAGTTGTTGTAAGAGATTTAATAAATTCTTCCTTCAAAGTTTGCATAATGCTCTCTGGTTTAAAAGACCAAAGTCCCCCCACTTATTATTTCCCAGGCGTGTTTGTTGATCTCTCGTTCCTGAAATATAACATTTCAGTAACGGTCTGCTGCAAAGCAGCTGATGTGTTTAATAAACTTCACTGTGCTTCAGTTTGGGAGCTACCTCCCACTTAGTAATGCACCCCGAGACACAGCAGGCCAAGAAAGATTCACTATCGACATCTCAGTAGTCATCCAGCTGGTCATGGAATAAAAATCAGCTATAACCAATAAGCTACAGTGATTAGGCATGGTCTAGATAAGAGTGAAGCTTTAACAAACAGACCAGTGCCTTTAATAATTTAGATAAAGCCCAAATATGACCCAAATCCCAATAGTTCCTCATATTGCACTGTGTTGGTTCTACTGTGCCAAGTGGGCCAGGGGCATTGACCTTAAAGGTGTTGTAGTTGTAGTAGTAGTAGTAGTAGTAGCAGTAATAGTAGTAGTCACATTGAGGAAACTAGATTGAAATAATGTGTCCAGTGGCAAAAACTGCCTAATCCGTTGGTCAGCAGTGGATTTTGGGTTCTGGTGGAATGAGCGGACAACCAACGAATGCTGGTGCGCAGTGTTTCCCGATACATACAGAAGACAAACAGGTAACACACAGATAAAACCAATGTCTACTGGATGTCCACTGGCAAACTAACAAACATGTACAGGAGAAAATGGAAACAATCGTGCAACCACCGGGGCAGCTCTCCGCCTGATGTCCGCTCAAAGTTTTGAGCATGCACAAAACTTTCTGAAGGATTCACCAAACATTTGTTGGATTCACTAATGGAAACATCTGACATTTTACAAATAAGAAAAAGATTTGTACAGGACAAAAATAGACACGAAAGGCAGGATTTCATGTCCTTTACTCATACGTTTGCTCAATCCATCACAGTGACTTTGACTTAAAATCTTCTTTCCAGTATTCAGTTGATCACCATAGTTTAAAGCAATGAAAACTGTTAGACTGGTAGATGAAAAGTAAGATAACTAACCTGTGCTCCTAATTGCAACAAGCTGTGAAACGCCAAATTAACTCTAAATTACCAGATTATCCTCAAAAAATATTTGTAGCTAAACCTTAGAAAAGTAATGCACAACAACTTGTACATTTCCAACATAGTTGGACTGAAAAAAAGGTGTATCTTATTGATATTCTAACCAGAAGCCTAACACTAACCATAACCCTAATTCGCATTTTTGAAGATGAAATGCGTAAAGGGGTGGGGTGGGGGGTGTATGTGTGTGGAAATTTGTAGGATTATGTATGAAATATTGTTCTCAACTTTTCATATGATATGAAAAAATACTTCATGAAAAAATACTTAATGAAAAAACGTTGAATAAAACGAAAGAGCAACAAGTTGAAGATGTCATTAATACAGTGAACTGACTGTTAGGACTGGATGGAACACACTTATTCAGAGCTTAAACTGAAAGGAGTGCTGGCTGCAGGTGGATGTTGGCCTGTTTTGGACACTACTTGATCTCTGTCCTCAGTGAAATTATTCAAGACCCCACTCAAGATCTCTGGTTTTATAGCTGTGCAGGAAACTGACTTAACTGACTAGTCAACCAGAAGAATATTAGTCAAGTAGTCAAGTACTGTATTAGCTACTCATAAGGCCATAAGGCCTTCTGGGTTGTAATTTGCTTGTATGAGAGAAGTGGTAGATGCAAGTTGTGCTTCCAGTTCCTGCTTCTGGTTGGCCAAAAAAATTTGAGTTCAGTTGGAGTTTAATTTGTATTAGGTCAGACTCGAATGTCCAACATTTATTCTGCATTCATGTGTTGCCAGTATGCGGCAGACGATAATCCGGATATTCCATTGTTTTCAATGAAGGGGCAGTGGAAAATTCTGCCACTGCTGGCTGTGAGTGCAGCAACCGCACACCACAATGGTTCCGCCAAAAGTAAAAAAAAAAAAAAAAAAAAATCCATCTTTTTCCAGAGCGATGGGGAAAAGTGGGACAAGGCATCTGGTTTTCTGTCAGGTAAATGGGAGTAATTTGTCTGATATTAAGCTGTAGCATCAGGAAAATTAGGCTTTTTAACCAACAGAGACAACTTCCTGTTTTAATGTAACACTGTGCAACATCCTAAAACTCTAACTAAAATTGTTGCCTGTCTTATTAACACTGCTACAGGTACCACAGTGGATGAGGAGCTGGCCTTCCAATATATAGACATGAGTTTGAATCCCATTTGCGCTACCTGTTCGTACCCTTGGACAAGACACTTAATCTATATTGCCTCAGTCCATTCAGCTGTAAAAAGGTACCATCCTTACAGGGGGAAGTAACCTGTGTTGGACTGGTGTTCTGTCTAGGGGAGTTGTAGACTCTCATCCACTTGACGCCATGGAGTCCAAAGATAAGCACCAACAGGCCTCAGGGCCTATATAGGTCTTATTTATTGTTGACACAGAAAAATGATTGCGTTTGGGATTATTGTCTTCTGCCTGTTGCTTCAAATGACAGCAATTCTGCTATAATGGCTAGTATGATGGGTTTTCTATTGTCATCAAATACAGGAGAAGTCTACTTCACCTGTCACATTATTAAAAATATTTGTATGGAATTTACAGATAGATAGATAGATAGATAGAGATTTTAACAAATATCTTCATACATTATGTGGATACCGAGCTGAACGTCACAGGTTTCTCCCCCTTTCATTTCGCTGCCTGTGTTCCATCCCGTTCTCACTCATTTATTTCCATATTTAAAAACCATTTCTCAACATTTCTGGCGGCGCACACCGACACGTCCTCAGATATCAGTAATTGCAGGCGTACTGGCAGAACCCTTCACCAATATGCGTACCAGCTGTGGTCGGGCCCTGGCAGCACGCACATCTTGAGACAGAGGCAGCTCTGTGGTGGAGGTGCGTGTCACGCCATCAGAATGTGTGGCCTGAGAAAAAGCCCTGAGCTCCACATTATCAGCTGGGATGATAACAGCATGGAAACACTGAGGCCGACAGGAAAGACATGCAGGGATCCTTCCCAGACCTGGCCACTGTTCTTTGCTCCGCTTAGAAAAACTGGTGCCACACTTTAACACATAAACTGCTGCCTTTTGACTTATTGTACATATACTGTAAATGATTTGTTTGTATTGATCAAAATGGTTTCTAGACACTGAAGTGATATGACCTTTTTTTGCAAAAAATGTACAAAATCAGCATTTATTTATTTATTGAATTGATTGCGGTTTTTGGATGTATTTGTGCTTTGTTGCACATGCACTAGGCTTTTGTTCTTGTTCCATATTTGTCTGAGATAAATTAAGTTGTGCAGCTTTTTTTGCTGCTTGCGGTGGGAGGTTGAATATCCAAAACAAACATGGACTTATATGATCTTGTGAGTTTGTTTTACTTGTGGGTTGTGCTAATCAGTTTTGTCAGAACCACTGCCAATGGGCTGGTGTAGTGGTGCGGTGGTTAGACCTGACATTTGTGTTCGAACACAACCTTGGCGCTCAGCCGTCCTTTGTGTCAGTGTGGCTCTGCTCACACAGCACAAATACGGACAGTTGTGTTAATTTATCAAAGGTAAATTCAATAATTATAAGTAATGGTAAATGGTAAACAGTAACTGCGGTGGTGGCCAAGAGGTCAGTGTGCTTGGTTTCTGTGCAGAAGGTTCCCGTTTCAAAATCCCTGCCACATTTCTCCATGTAATGTGACGTTGCATCAGGAAGGCCATCCAGTGTGAAACCTGTGCCAAATCAACGTGCAGATCCACCTTGGATGTGATGTGGCGACCCTGAGTGAAAACGAGGGAGCAGTCGAAGGGACTTTCTATAAGTTATGGTAACTGGAGATTATGACAGTTTAAGAGTTTCAAATTACAGGACCCAGTTGTACAAGTAATTATAAATTATGTATTTTATTAGCTCACCTGAACCGAAGGTGAGCTTATGACGTGGGTCGCCTCTCCGTCGGTGTCGTGTGTAAACATCTTCTTCTCTGAATCCACTGAACCAATGAAGCTGAAACTTAGTGTGTGTTTCTATGATGAGGACACCAAAGTTTGATTGAGGCATTTCAATCCAATTTTACGTATGGCGGCCTTGGCAGCCATCTTGAAAATCTCATGTTGAGTTGAAATTTGCTACATGGGCAGCTATCACCAATCAAAAAATTATTTCCAAGGGGTTTTGCAAAATTTTCACGTTTTACTTTAATATGACCCCTGGACTGTGACCACGCCCACTTTTCCAGTTGTCACTTTAAACACCATCTTCTCCCAAACCATTGAGTCAATGGAGCTGAAATTGAAAGGAGGACACCAAAGTTTTTTTTGGTTTTTTTTTGGCGTTCAGATCTGATTTCAAATATGGCCACCATGGTGGCCATCCTGAAAATCGCATATATGGCCATTTGTCATTCATTTATGCAGCATTTAAGCTGAAATTTGCTACATGGGTAGCAATCAGCAAGCCCAAAAATGAAATCTAATGGTGTTTGAGAATTTTTAGCTTAAGTGGTCCAAAGGTCAGGTGGAGTTATGTCGTGGGTCACCTGTCTGTCGACATCTGCGGCGGTGGCATGGGTAAACATCTTCTTCTCTGAAACTTGTGAGCCAGTGAAGCTGAAACTTGGCACAAGTGTTCCATTCTACGAGGTCTATTAGAAAAGTATCCTACCTTATTTTTTTCAAAAACCATATGGATTTGAATCACGTGTGATTGCGTCAGACAACCTTGAACCCTCGTGCGCATGCGTGAGTTTTTCCACGCCTGTCGGTTACGTCATTCGCCTGTGGGCAGGCTTTGAGTGAGGAGTGGTCCAGCCCCCTCGGTGGATTTTCATTGTCAGGAAATGGAGGAATGATTTGGGCTTTTTTTCCCCATCAGAATTTTTTCAGAAACTGTGAGAGACTGGCAGCTGGAAACCATTAGAAAAAGTTATCTGGCTTTAGGTGAAAATGTTACGGGCTTGGTAGAGAATAAGGAGTGTTACTGTCGCTTTAAGGACGGCCCCCAGCGGCTGTGGGGCGTGCTGAACAGGCTGAACGACCATTTCATTTCTAAATAGATGGCTGTCTGGATCCATGACCATCGTGTGCCATTTCTCTGGTAATCACAAGAGCTGGACATCAACCATTTTCCGGCAGATTTCACTTTTAACAAGAGATTTTGTCATGGAAACCCGATTGGAGGCTTCGCGCGTCACGATGGATTCACTACTGGAACGAGACAAAACCACCTCCGTTTTGGTCTCACAGGACGGCTTTGAGATGGCGTTCAGACAGCTGTCGGTGGTTTTTCCATCGAGTGATTATCCAAGAAATTGTGGATGTGCCTGGACATGCCAGAACATGTCCCGTGAGGCTTCATCACGGCGTTGCTGTGCACCATGCGGCACCCCCGCGACGCGTGAAGCCTCCGCTCCTCTTTCCATGACAAAAACTCCTGTAACAGTGGAATGTGCCGTTCATTTCCAAACTGGACGCTGTGTTTTATTCCTCCGCATGTCTGTCTCAATGTGCCGAAAAAGTGCTGATGTCCACGTCTTTTCACAATTCCTGTGCTAGTCAGACGATGTCCCGGATAAAACACAGCGTCCAGTTTGGAAATGAACGGCACATTCCACTGATGTCTGAACGCCATCTCAAAGCCGTCCTGTGAGACCAAAACGGAGGTGGTTTTGTCTCGCTTCAGTAGCGAATCCATCATGACGCGCGAAGCCTCCGCTCGGCTTTCCATGACAAAATCTCTTGTTAAAAGTGAAATCTGCCGGAAAATGGTTGATGTCCAGCTCTTGTGATAACCAGAGAAATGGCACACAATGGTCATGGATCCAGACAGCCATCCGTTTAGAAATGAAATGGTCGTTCAGCCTGTCGATGGCGGCTTCGGAGCACGGCGCGCCCCACAGCCGCTGGGGGCCGTCCTTAAAGCAACAGTAACTCTCCTTATTCTCTACCAAGCCTGTAACATTTTCACCAAAAGCCAGATAAATTTTTCTAATGGTTTCCAGCTGCCAGTCTCTAACAGTTTCTGAAAAAATTCTGATGGGAAAAACAGCCCAAATCATTCCGCCATTTCCTGACAATGAAAATCCACCGAGGGGGCTGGACCACTCCTCACTCAAAGCCTGCTCACAGGCGAATGACGCAACCGACAGGCGTGGAAAAACTCACGCATGCGCACGAGGGTTTAAGCTTGTTTGACGCAATCACACGTGATTCAAATCCATACGGTTTTTGAAAAAAATAATAAGGTAGGATACTTTTCTAATAGACCTCGTATAAGGACACAAAAGGACTGCCATGGTGGCTGTATTGAAAATGCCACCTATAGCCATTGATCAGCAGTTTTTAAAGACAGTGAGCCAAAATTTGGTCCAAGGGTAGCTAGGAGGTAGCTCCAAAACATATCCAATGGGTTTTTGAGATTTTTTTTTATTTTGACCTTTATACGACCTTTGGTGTTTGGCCATGCCCAGTTTTCTAGCTGAAACTGTGATGTCTTGTATCATCCAGGTGAGCTACAGTCCCCATGGCACTATTTTTTCACATTTCACTTTGCAATGTCATTTTAATTTTTATGTCTATTTAAAAAAAAATTAAAGCCACCAGAGTAGTGTGCTACAAACCAAGATTAACAGGTCTACAAACCAAGATTAACAGGTCAGAGAGGTATGTTAAATGTCAAGCCACAATCTTCAGGGACATGGAAGTGTCTCTCTTTTACCCTGGCTTGATGACGAGTTAATTTAAGATACAAATGTATCCTGATCAGGTGAAGGTTCTGACAAAGGTTTCACCTTAAGTCAGAATTCTGATCCTGAGTTCAGGATTTGTTGACTTAGCACAAACAGCCTCACATAAAAACAATTTAAAAACAGATGAAACAGAATTAAAAGATTAAAAAGCACATTTTAAAAGACATGATTAAATAAAAGAAATACGACGTCTGTTAGAAAAGTATCCGACCTTTTTATTTTTTTTAAAAACTATATGGATTTGAATCATGTGCGTTTGCATCAGACAAGCTTGAACCTTCGTGCACATGCGTGAGTTTTTTCACGCCTGTCGGTTGCGTCATTCGCCTGTGGGCAGGATTTGAGTGAGCACTGGTCCACCCCCCTCGTTGGATTTTTATTGTTTAGGAATGGCGGAGCGACTGCCGCTTTGTTCCATGAAAATTTTTTCAGAAACTCTGCC
Source organism: Thalassophryne amazonica (assembly GCF_902500255.1). Classification (NCBI taxonomy): domain Eukaryota; kingdom Metazoa; phylum Chordata; class Actinopteri; order Batrachoidiformes; family Batrachoididae; genus Thalassophryne; species Thalassophryne amazonica. Next base: position 51,724,610 of record NC_047104.1, read on the forward strand.
AGACAGCCAGGTGGAAACCATTTGGAAGATTCAGATGGCTTTCGGTGAAGATTCTATCGGTATCACATGGATTAAGGACCATTAAAACTGGATTAAAAACAGCCCACGGCGGCGGAGGGCGCACCGCGCCCCGAGCGGCTATCGACAGGCTGGAACGAGCAGATCACTTCCAAATTTAAGGCTCTGTTGATGCAGGACGTCGTGTGACTAGCAGAGAAGTTTCAGAAGAGGTCAGGATCAGCACTTTATCGGCACATTCCACTGTTAAAGGAGATTTTGTAATGAAAGACGTGCGGACGGATTTGCGCGTCGGGAGGCAGCCGCTCATGGCGCTGGACAAACAACACCTCTGTGTTGGAAGTCTCACAGGACAAGTTGGAACATGCCCAGCTCTTAAACAATTTCTCGGATACTCACTCGACTGAAAAGCCATCGAAAACCGTCTGAATCTTACGAATGGTTTCCAAGACGGAGGTGTTTTTTGTTGAGCGTTTTTTTTTTTCGGCTCCGTGCCGATGCGCGAAATCCTCCGCACGTCTTTCATTACAAAATCTCCTGTAACAGTGGAATGTGCCGCAAAAGTGCTATGTCCAGCTCTCTTGCCATTTCTGTGGTAGTCACACGATGTCCTGGATCAACACAGCGTTCAGTTTAGAAATGATCTGGTCGTTCCAGCCTGTCGATGGCCGCTCGGTGCACCGCGCGCCCTCCGCCGCTGTGGGCCGTCTTTAAAAAGGTTTTAACACTCCTTAATCTGTGTGACGCCGACAGAATCTTCACCGAAATCCATCTGAATCTTTCGAATGGTTTCCAACTGGCTGTCTCTAACAGTTTCTGAAAAAATTTCATGGAGCAAAGCGGCAGACTCTCAGCCGTTTCCCAGACAATAAAAATCCGACGAGGGGGTGGACCAGTGCTCACTCAAAGCCTGCCCACAGGCGAATGACGCAACCGACAGGCGTGAAAAACTCACGCATGCGCACGAAGGTTCAAGCTTGTCTGATGCAAGCGCACGATTCAAATCCATATAGTTTTTGAAAAAAATAAAAAGGTCGGATAGTTTTCTCACAGACCTCGCAAAAGGCAAATAGCACAATAAAAATTGTAATGGCATAAAATGGTAATCATAAGCATGGGTAAACAAATACATTTTGAGCCTAGACTTAAAAATGTCCGTCCACAGAATCAGACTGCTTCAGTGACACAGGGGGACTGTTCCACAGAGCAGGGGCCCGGTAAGAGAAGGCTCTTTGACCCACTGACTTTTTTCACCCTTGGAACACAATGTAGTCCCGCATCCTGCTAACGCAGAGCCCGGGCCGGTACGTAGGGTTTCACCAAATTGGCCAGGTAGCAGGGCGCCAATCCGTGAACAATTTTGTAGGTCAGCAGCAAAACCTTAAAGTCCGCTCTCACAGAGACAAGAAGCCAGTGAAGAGAGAGAACTTCTGCTTCATGTCAAAAGTCTGGCAGCAGCATTGTGAACCAGCTGGAGACCCCTAATGCTGGACTACCCTCAAAACAGAACATTACAATAATCCAGTCTAGAAGAAACAAAAGCATGAATCAGGGTCTCAGGGTCTGCTACCAACTGTGTAAGTGTCCAAAGCTAAAGGACAGATAGTGAGGATGAGCTGATCAAGCAAAAAAGCAACATTGAGTTGATTTTTTTTTTATTGTGCCATAGACCTGCCTGGCACCTGCTGAACACTGCCATTTGCTGCATGGTTGATAGAAATTAGGAGCAGGTGTGGTTGAAGTTGCATTAAGCTTGAAATGAGCTTGTCACTTTTTTTAATTTCCAAAGGATAGGTGGCCACCAAGGCTACTGCTGCTTGCTTATGTATATTAATATAGCATTTTTTTTCCAGCAGAAAAGCTATGACAGAGTGCTGAGAAGTGTTTTATCCCAACACCTCATCTCAGTGCCTCAACTCAGCACTTTCTTAAAACTAAAAAGTGCTCAAGTGGGATTTTTTTGTGGGATTTTCTTTTTTCTGTAACAACAATAAATGACGAATGACTATCTTATTATGCATATAATTTCTGACTCCTTGTTGTAAAGTTGGTCATATTTGTGGACTTTTCTGCCAAACGTATGTGATCCATGATCGAAATATCGTTGGCAGGTGCACTGCAAAAACTTCTAAAATCTGACGGGAGAGGAAGGAATGAAAACATAAAAGTGACAAATCACAGCCCTTGAGTTTTCAGTTTAGCAGGTTCATGTCAGGGTCCGGGGAGGGTTTGCAGCCAGGCAGAGGGCTCTGATCTAAAGTTGTTTGGCTTGCCACACCCACAGATATGTGTGAAACTTTTGTTAATAGGCCAGTCCCCATTTACAACTGATGGACTGGGACAATGCAAAAGAAGACAGTCTTTCAAATCCATGTCTCTTTATAGGTGGTGCATCACCTCTTCCTATTGCAAGAGATTATCTTAATTCAGTTACTGTGTGGTAAGCAATAAGATTGGAAACACATTTAGAAGAGTGGACTATTGGCCTTGGGGGAGGTCTGTGCTTTTTTGTTCTTATTTTAGTATTTTAAAATTAATTCTAAATAAATTTAAAATAAATCAGAGAGCCTTGTGAAAATAAATGGCTACAGTAACCAGCTGTGTTGGTTCACTGTGAGGGAAAACCCTCACATCTGTCTTGTTGACCCTCTTTGTACTGTAACACAGTACACAAAATTTTTATTAATATTAATTGTATAATTCCGCCTGCAGCCTCGCCATATGAACATCTGGAGAGGAAAAGAATAAACACAACCCTCTGCTCGTTGCATCTTTTTCTTTTGAAGTTACAAAGAGTGCAGGTGTGTGTGTGTGTGTGTGTGTGTGGGGGGGGGTTGGGTCAAATAAATAACCACCATTTGGCCTCACATCCACTTAGCCTTAGGTGCCCTCCGCCAGCAGCCACCTGTTACTCTTCTTTAAACATTGCCTGGTGAGGAGGAAGTCCTCTCATGTGGAACCCTGATATACCCCCCCCGCCCCACACACACACTTTCTTCTCACATAGTCCCAGGAACTGGGATGTCTTTAATAATATTGCACATGGCATAAGTGACATCACACCTTTTCCCTGGCTCAAAATTATCTAGGCAGAACTAGGCAGAGGTACAAGAAAAACCAAGATTGGAATTGATAGACCTGATAGGCAAGGTCATAGGTCAAAGGGCAAAGTCAGGAAAAATCCATATCTTTAGGGCCCCTTCACAGATAGCACAAATAAGTAGGAATCAGGGGGAATCGTGGCGAAACAGCCCGCCTGAAAACATCGAGCTGATGTCGGGAGGGACACACGGTAGGGCAGGCATGAACGATCCCACTGCAATGGATTTATGTACGCGCACGAGCATGCACGAAACCGTTGCAGCGGAAACACAGTGCAAGCAGCTGGAGCTTGTGGAATGACATTGCACAGCTGCTGTGGAAAAAAAAAAGTCACCTGCGGGATTCAAACCTGCAATTTAGAAAAGCTCTGATTGCCAGGCAGAAACTTTACCACTGTACTTTCATCACTGTTCTTTAAAAGGTGCGTAAAATGCCTGAAATCAACAAGGAGATAAATGTACTTAAAAAAATAAAACACACCATAAAAACCACTGCATTTTATTGAATCCCTCTTATCAAGCAGATAATATAAGAATGATCTGTCTGTTCCTCTGTAGATGACCCATGCCACAGAAGTATAGTCATGAAATGACATGAATGTGAAGCAGGGCACTGTTATCATGTTCACATCTGCTGGCGGATGTCCAGCTGGCCCTGCACGTAAGTCCTGCCCGACACACGTGCATTGTGGACTGCACGCCGCAGGACAGACACCTCATCATGTGGAACAGAGCTCATGTGGGTGACGTGACATTCAGATCGCACGCTGCGTGTTATGATCTGATGGTCCATTTCACTTGGGGCAGCCTGTCAATGTGCGCGCCGTGCACTCGTTCACTGCAGCTCGTCACAACAGCAATATATGTTATGGTTAGAGGTTCAGGTGGGACCAAACCGCTCCAGGCAATGGACCCAAATACAGGAAGCTGGACACGAAGAAGAGTACAAAGGAAAATATATTTATTTATACTAAATAAAGTAAAGGTACCTGCAGTGTGGAGAGATGGCCCGCCTCCTGGCGGTGAAATGAGGGAGCTGCAGGATCCTGAGCCAGTCTTGAAGGATAACATCAACTAAGGTTTCAGGGTTCAGGACAACATGGAACGCTTGCCTCTGAGACCAGGAACTATGGGGAATAAAGACACACAGGGTGAATGAATGCACTCATAATGCTGGGGCCTCAAAACAGTCACAGTTCATAAAAGGTTTAACACAGGTTGTTTCAGGGGTCAGGAAATAAAGTTCTCTTCTTAAGACATAAAGTTCACTGTTCAGGAATTGTTCATAGTTCATAAGTTATATCCAAAGGTCAAGTGCTGCGTGTTGTAACACAGTCCCAATTAAGCAGGATTTGATACGCTGGGTTCTCAATTGTTTGATATCAGAATTTGTGCGGCTCTGAGGAAGAGTTCTTGAAACAGTTCTTTATCATATCACAATCACAAGCAGGGACGAGTGAGAACGGGATCTCACTGAGACAAGGAGTACCTTGGTGTGTAGTCGAGATGCGCTCTCAAGAGCTGAGGAGTTCCAATGTGACGTTGATGTGCACGTAGTCAAAGCCAGGATCCAGGTCTGCTTCAGAGCCATACTGGAATTGTCTGGTCAAGGTCACAGGGCGGCATTCAGGTTTGATCCTCTTGGAGACTGCCTGGATTATTGAAGGTGGCTTTGGAAGCTGGCGAAGCAAAACATGGCAAGCAAGGCAACAGACAAACATGGCACACAAGTATCTGGTAATACATGAACAGAAAGTCAGGGTTTAAATAGTCTATCAATAATCAGTCACTCATCTGATCCAGGTGTGAAACAAACTGAAGGCACCATCTAGTGAAGAAACTAACACATGGCACTGGTAAAACAGAGTTAAAACCAGGCTCTGAGGGAAATCCTGACAGATATATGTTTTTATGTATGTCCATGTCAGGACAGCAAGCAGACACACACGCGTCACAGTGGACAGTTGTTAGGTCATGTCCGTCAAAACACAGTACATGTTCCCCAGCTGGAATGTCCAGAACCAGAGATCTCAACAGCTGCTGCTGTCGGCGTACACACCCCCTGTCAGTTCAGTGCACACAGTAATGTGTCATTCCATTTCTGTTTTATGTGATTTTTTTTTTTTTTTTTGTTATCTGTTATGTAACTGTGTATGTAGGTAGTGTAGTACTTATTAAAATATCTGTCCTGGCTGCCCATCATATACAATGGCGGAGTACAAGTTTTATTAAATGATACACAGCTTTTTAATGATATTAGATAGAAACTCATTTTTGCTGAAAAGTACACTCCGCAGACTTTCAATCCAGTGCTCCTCCATGCTTGTAGTCCTCATAGAAGCTGTGTGATGACGTGTGCAATGTGAGTGTCCAATCGGAATTGGTTCACTGTCACATGGTTTTCCAATATCCATTTGTAGGGCAGATTTACCTCACGTGGTGCACCAAAGAGTGTTACTATAAGAGATGTGTTACTACTTGGCCCCTGAATGCTTATTTGAATAGCCCCCTGGCTGCTGGCTCCAATGCGCCAAGCACCGTTACGCATATGAATGGAAGTAATCTGCGTAAGAGGGCCTCATACAATCTCACGTGGTGCACCAGAGAGTCAGTAGAAGAGATGATTCACTACTTGCCCCGTGAATATTGCTGAATAAGCGTCTCTCGCTCTCATGCATAAAGTGCTGTTTACGCATATGAATGGAAGTCGGGGGAGGGGTGTGAGTAGAGCCTCAAAGTGTGAAAGGTTCTTTATAGTGCAGGAACACATTCCAAGAAGAAAAGTCAACTCCATAGAAGTGCAAAGTTTGTGATGTATCCCTTTGTGTAATAGCAGACAGAAATTGCTTTGAGATGTGGCATGAAGACCAACAAAATGCATAGACCATTTTGTATATATTGTTCAAAATGTGCATTTGTGTTTATTACTAGAACTTTTATTTTGTACATTTTTTGTACAAGAATCCCAAACTACCTTTATAAAGTGTCAAAATAGTTGTTTATTATAGTTTGCTGTGTGTTTTGAATAAATGTGTGTGAAAATTATTTTCCGCTTTATTTTTTCCTTTCTTATTCCTGATTGTAACCCTTTATTACACTTATAAAACGCCACTATAGCATATATATTCTGAAAATGCAGGTTGTCCTGAAAAAAGAGACATACTATTCATTGTGGGATGCAGGGTGAGCTTTTAACAGTAATAATAAAATGTTTATGCCAGGCGAGTGTACTGTCCAAAAAATGCCCTTGGACCCAGGAGGTGCGACACGTTGTATGCACTGAACCTCATTTGTGTCTCTGGTCAGCAGCTGGGAGGCGCCTCCCCAATGTGTGTGCACTTAGACGTGGCTGTCCAGCTCTGCATGTGATCATGTCTGTACATACATATCAGCATTTTATGTGTGTGCACACATATGCCACATGTGTTTCGGGGGGAGCAGGGGGAGGCATGACACGCGCACATGTGCGAGACACATGCTACACATGTGTGTTGCTTTTGCAATGCCACACTCGTGGGGGCACTTAGACAAACTTCACATCTAGCTCGAAAGTGATTGGCTGCTGACTGTTTTCGTGCTAACAGTGTGAATGGTCACACTTTCTAAGTGTCAAGTGAGCGCTGTCTGATGTTCGTGTGTGTCACCTGGAATTGAACACTCAGAAATGACACTGCTGAGCTCCGAAATAATGCTGCACAGTGAAGGCTGGGGAGACCGATTTTTACGGGGGACCATACTTACTTACTTACTTACTTACTACATTAGGTTGGCGACACCAGTACCAGCAAGGTGCACTGAATAAAGTGACAAACGAGTGTATATGCCATGCCTGTATGTGGCACTGTAAGGCTCCCACAAAAAACAGAGAAGGAGATGTGGAGCATCCATATACAAAGTCAAACTTCTGCTTTGAGTCACACTGGACCATATGTCAACTAAAATACAAGGGAATGTTGACCGGGAATCGTGTCAATCCAAATACGCCGATATAATGGATGTGTTTCAGGCGCAGTATCCAAGGCACCCGACAAAGAAAAACATGACATCTTGCAGCCGGGGTTAGGGTTGGAGAGGTGGGGATATGACATCATCAATTCACAAAAACTGCATGTTGGTGAGCCTCAAGTCGTACTGCATCTTGATCATGTAGCTATCCTCAGTGAAATGGCAACTATATATGGTAGAGGTTTTTTGGGACCATCCCAGTGCTTTAGCCTCCTCTTGACAAATCTTGTTGTTTCTTCGCCATGGGTAATTCATGAAGCGCAACTCCAGTTTTGGGCACATTGCTGCACCCAAGCACAATACAGCCACTCTCTCTCGTAATATAGACCACACATACCTTGATGATTCAAAATATTTGAATTGTTATTTCCATATAAACCATGTAAACACTGAATGGCAGAGAAAAACTGTAAACACAAGCCAGTCTCCTGAGTTTGCTATATGGTGAAGTGTTACGGCACCCAAGCCAGCCCCTGTCATGACATCACGCACCTACTGACCTGCTTTGACTGCCCATAAGTGGAAATGCACGAAGTGACCACTCACAGACACCAACAACATTTACTGAATACGGACAATCCAGAAAGTTGTAGAACACATTGATTTGAGTTAATTTGTCAATTTTAATGCATGAGGCCTTCAAACGCACATTGTGAGGTTAAGCTTTTGCTCTTGTGATGTCATTGTGGGGCAGCGGCCTGTCGAACCACTGAGACAAAATGCAGCACATCAGGTTATTTTTCATGTCAAGAGTTTTATAGATGTGCACTGACTTTGTGGAACTTTGCACCGGTAACTTCAAATTACTTAAAATGCTCTTTAGATCAAACCTAATTAAACACAGGCAATTACCAAAGTGAAATTAGCAACATTTAAATGCATCCATTTCCTTGATTAAAGTTAGATGATGAGAGTGAGATAAGTGAAGACCAATACAGGAGGAGATGAAAGCAATAGGTCTAGATACTGGGTGTCAGGTGACGCCTGCACAGAGTCAGAGTGGGACGGCGACAAAAAAGAGGAACCCACAGGTAAATAAATGAAGAGCGATGACCGTGTCACATCCTCCGGCTCGAGCTCTGCTGGGTATCGTGTAAAGCTTAAAGCTTTGCTCTGCAGTGTCATATGCTCCAGTTACAACTCTGAGAAATCCTGCCTGCTCAGACGTGGCTCGGTTTCTGAGGCCGGAACAAAGATTGAAGGGTGAGTGCTGACAGAAGTAAATGAAGATGCGTCCAGATTTTTAGAGCTCAAATGTATAATACAGGGTCCATTTTGGCACCGTTTGTGCAAAACAAAGTTCCGTGTTTTACCGAGTGTCATCATAGTCACCAGCTGTGGGATAGTAAACAAATAATGAATGTTTATGAGATCAATGGTACAAATATTTCATGAGGTGAAAAATGGAATGTTCCATTCATCCATCCATCCATCTTCTACCGCTTAGTCCAATTAAGGGTCGCGGGGGGCTGGAGCCCATCCCAGCAGCCACAGAGCGCGAGGCGTGGTACACCCAGGACAGGACGCTAGTCTGTCGCAGGGCCACAAACAGACAAACAAACACAGACACACCCACACACACACACCTACAGACAATTTAAAGACTCCAATCCACCTAACCTGCATGTCTTTGGATGTGGGAGGAAACCGAAGCACCCGGAGGAAACCCACGCAAACACGGGGAGAACATGCAAACTCCACACAGAAAGGCCACGGGAATTGAACCCACGACCTTCTCACTGTGAGGCAACAGTGCTAACCACTAAGCCACAGTGCTGCCCATGTTCCATTCAACAAGGTGAAAATTGAAATTATTAATTAATTATTCATTATTAATTATTTGTTTCATATTATAGCGAATCAAATAAATCCTTGTCATTTGATTTTTTTAATATGCATATGTCGCAGACATGAACGAGCGAAGCTCTTCAGCATCTCACCATGTCATTTAGGTCCAGAGTTTTTTTTTTTTTTTTTTTTTTGAGCAAATGTTTCAGGGGAGCATTAGCATGGCTAAAACCTTTCAGCTTCTGGGGGGGGGGGGGGGCTCTGCTCCCCAGAACCCCCTAATTACAGCCCTCTTAACCCCATGCCACTTTAAGATTTTTTTTTTCATGTAGACTAGCTGAGTTATCCATTCTACACATGGGTAAAAGAGAAGAATTTTAGCCATGTCATTGTATATTTCATGTCACTTTAGTTAACGTGCAGTAAGTTGCATTGCATAGTGTGTATGTTGTCATCATTAATTTTCATAGAGCAATTTGTGACATTCATGAGACTCAAGTGAATGATGATAAAAAGGTGATAGCATGTCATATCACAGCAATGCTGTGGGATATATAATGTTCTTAGTGTCTCTGCAGATGTTTACTCAGCTCTATTACATTTAATCCATTTAGCACTTGGGATTTTATGACCTAACATCTCCTGCTTCTTGGGAGGCATACTGACAGTCTGCATGCTGTACACTGCAGGTACATTTTAAGTCAAAAAACATGCACCTTAACTCGCATGCAGTGTGCACTGGCCCGTTCAGATTCTAATTAAAGCCCACCCTCACCAGCCGCTACTACAGAGTAAGTAAAGTGTGACGTTTGTTACCTGACGTGAGTACCACGTGAACTGTGAAAATAAGGGCTCCAGTGAGTGAGTCGTGATCTAATATATAAGGCTGAGCGTGTGCATATATGTGTGTATGCGCATGTGCACTTTCAACCTAAGGGCTCCAGTGACCTCCCCCTTGGTACCCCCAGTCACCATGCAAAGTGTCGATTGCTTTATTATGGGGCTTTCACACTGGAGGCATCCACTGCGGCAGAGGCATCGCAAATCAGTCTAAAAAGCATTATTTTCAATGAGACACATCACTTTTTGACGTGGCAGAAGCGTTGCGTCAAAGACCAATCTAAAGTGACGCTTCTGCCGGGAGCATGCATTGCTGCTTGTCGACAGGCTGCCATGGTCAGAGTTCAACCCAATCCAACTTTTGCCGCTCTGAACTGTGATGTAGTTTTGCGCTGTCCACAATAGAAATGAGGCGTCATGCCAACATAGAACACTGCAGTGCAGAAACCAGCACTGATCTGTACAAAATACTGTGTTACAGTGGGGAAAATAAATATTTGACCCCCTGTCAGTTTTGCAGTTTTTCCCACCTACAAACAATGGAGAGGTATGAAATTTTTATCGTAGGTACACTTCAACTGAGAGAGACAGAAACTAAAAAAAAAAATCCAGTAAATCACATTGTATGATTTTTAAATAATTAATTTGCATTTTATTGCTAGAACAACAGAGCTTAACAATTGGTACAGAAACATTTGTCTGCCATTACAGAGGTCAGACATTTCCTGTAGTTCTTGACCAAGTTTTCACACACTGCAACAGGAATTTTGGTCCACTCCTCCATATAGATCTCCAAATCTTTCAGGTTTGGAGTTTCAGCTCCCTCCAAAGATTTTCTGTTGAGTTCAGGTCTGGAGACTGGCCAGGCCACTCCAGGACCTTGAAGTGCTTCTTATGGAGCCCCTCCTTAGTTGCTCTGGCTGTGTGTTTGGGGTCATTGTCACGCTGGAAGAACCAGCCATGACCCATCTTCAGTGCTCTTACTGAGGGAAGGAGGTTGTTTGCCAAAATCTCACAATACATGACCCCCCCATCCATCCTCCCTTCAATACGGTGCAGTCATCCTGTCCCCTTTGCAGAAGAGCATTCCCAGAGTATGATGTTTCCACCCCCATGCTTCACGGTTGGGATGGTTTTCTTGGGGTTGTTCTCATCCTCTAAGCATGGTAAGCTCTATTCTGGTCTCATCTAACCAAATTACCTTCTCCCATGCCTCCTCTGGATCATCCAGATGCTCACTGGTGAACTTCAAATGGGCCTGGACATGTGCTGGCTTGAGCAGGGGGACCTTGCTGCCCTGCAGGATTTTAAACCATGACAGCATTATGTGTTACTAATGCAATCTTTGTGACTGTGGTCCCAGCTCTCTTCAGGTCATTGACCAGGTCCTCCTGTGTAGTTCTGAGCTTTCTCAGAATCACCCTTACCCCACAAAGTGAGATCTTGCATGGAAGATTATGGAATTATGGAAGACTGAGGGAGATTGACAGTCATCTTGTGTTTCTTCCTCTTTCTAATAAATAATCATAGCAGTTGTCGTCTTCTGTGGTCCATCCCAGCCTTGTGCAGGTCTACAGTTTTGTCCCTGGTGTCCTTAGACAGCTCTTTGGTCTTGGCTATGGTGGACAGGTTGGAGTGTGATTGATTATGTGAACAGGTGTCTTTTATACAGGTAACACGTTCAAACAGGTGCAATTAATACAGGTAAAGAGTGCAGAATAAGAGGGCTTTTTAAAGAAAAATTAACAGGTCTGTGAGAGCCAGAATTCTTGCTGAGGAGGAGGACATAACAACAATACAATAACCTGTATTTCTTTAAGCCTGAGAATCTTCACATTATATCTCATGAATCAACAGCTGCCTGCTTGTTTAAAAGTACTGGAGAAACGTATATATCCACCTTATTCTGAGCCCCCATGAGGCGTGAATTATGAGTGAGACTTCTGGTAAGAACCGGAACCGGCGTTTGTTTACATGTTAACTGTTCGCGTGAATCCACTTTCTATGAGGCTTAGAGACGTAAACAGCAGCTGTCATGGCTCAAACGAGACAACATTACAATCCCACTGCCTACAAATATAGAGAGGTGGGAAGACAAGATGAAGAAGTGACCTAAGATAACATACGGTAGCATTTAGCTACTTAGCTCTCACTTCGGACGTGGATGCAATGAACAATCTGAAAAGGTCTGAGGTGCATGAGGAGCTGCGTTGCAATAAGATCACACCGGTTCTGCTAAAAGAGGTCTTGGGACATAACTTATTTACCTTAAGGCAGACGTAGAGGCCAGCAGAAGACTTAAAATCCCTGATCACTGAGCCTGGGTTTGAGTTTCAGCATCAGGTGAAATAAACAGCATGTGGTTCATGCAGTGCAGGTCAGGCAGATCTCCAGGTGGGTAACGTATGAACGAATCCACCCTTTTCAGGTTTCAAATCCCGCAAAACCTTGGAGAGGTTGCCACGCTGCGAGATCTCAGTAACATTGAGAACTGCATTGAGATGCTCTGATCACGCTGCACTTTAACCGCTGCACACGGACAACAGCATTAACATCACAACATAAAACTGTTTTTATATTGTGCCTAAAACTCTCATGGATATATTTTCTGGGTTTATAGATGTTGTTATTGTGTTTATTTTATGTAAACATGCGAGAATCACAGGCTGTCTCTCCGTTATTTTCAACAGGAGCTGCTGTGAGCTGCGCTCGCTTCCTGATCATGTTGTTCTGGGGGAAAGTGAAGTTTGCTCTTTAACATCTTGATTATTGTTCTTTACAACACTGTTTGTCCTCTTTGTTCCAGACTAGTATATATGTCTGAAATTCGGTTTGCATTTACTAAATTCCATGCAGATTAAACTTAGCAGACACGAATTATTTGTTATAATTGTTTTAGCAAGTTTTCAGGATATCATGCAGCAGTCTCTTATTAACGTGACGAAAGCATAAAAAAAATACATTTTTGTAGTATAATATTCATTTACAATTGTCATCATGTGGATTTTCTATGTTGTTTTGACTGCAGTGACTTTCTGGCACGCAAGGGATTATGGGATACGTGAAAACCCTGGATGTGACGGAATACATGTGAAACGTCATTAAACTAAACTCTAAGCCATATTTTTACATCTGTCTAGGTCCAGTTAACAGTGATGTGTCTGCAGCTGGTTATCTGGACTCATGCTTCCAACATTAGTGGATGAATTTGTTGCAAAGAAGGTTCTGTTCTGCCCCAAATATCTGAATCTCTTAAAAATACAGTCATCACTTAACAGGTGTAATGTGTGTTACAGACAACAAAAGAACACAGTATGAAGGAAAATAAAGAAGGATGAAAATAAGACACTTTTAGTTTTTTTTTTTATTGTTACAAGGAAAACAGTGTTTTCATTACATTTCATTTTCAATATATGCTCCAAATCTCTAAAAAAAAAACCTATCTGTGTTCTCTACATGTCACATTTTCCACCATAACCTCAGAAATAAACATGATTATTCCAGAGGGGGAAACAGCCACTAAATACTTAACTGTGTTATTTGCATAATCGTGTCTGTATGACTCACTTCTTGAATCCAGGTTTTTTGCTTTTTGAAAAGTGTCTCTGTGCAGTCCATTACACAGGTTTCATGAGCAACGTCTCTTTAAAAGCATTTGGAAACATTGTTTTGATTGTATCATGAGGCAACCACACAGTGAGATCCTTCATGTGTTCACACATAATGTCTACCCACATCCCCACTCTCTTGCTGACCTGACCGTGTGATATTTTAAATCGGTGTGTCAAATCAGCCATGACAAAGTTTTGTCTTAGTTTAATCAAAGTTATTAGAATTTGGGCTACAATCAGCATTGATGGTGAAGTGTTTGAAATTCTGAGAGTGGAATCTCTGCATACAGACGGGAGTCTGCGTCACTCTCTAAGATGCAGTCAGCTACAGGGTGTGGCGGCCCTGGTGATGGATGCATTTCACACGTGATGGTGGACCTTTTGAACAGGTGTGATCTTCTCCATCTCTGGGTCCAACATGACGATTTCGTTACTGCAAACAAGCTCCTCACCCTGATCCATCTCATCTGGTTCATCTGAGGCCAGCGATAAAGGACATTATAATCAAGAAGTGATGCATTAAGGTTTTCATGACACTTTATTTACACCATTAATCTTTCCACTCGTAACAGCATCAACTGTGTGATGCAGAAACAAAGAGAAAACGCTGCATATTAACAGCTCCAATATTAAATTCAGATTAAGATTAAAATACTGTATTTTTTAACATTTTATGTCTGTACTGAAATTATGACATTTTTAGGTTCATACTGACCAGCAGTCCAAACGCATTTTAAATTGTAACTCTAAAGAAAAGGATAATATATGTTGTTTCCAATGATTAATATTACAGTGATTTGTCCTCCAGGCACATGAAATCATATCTGTTATTCTGGTGTCACCTCTGACAGTCCTCGTTAGTTGAGCTGTCATATCTCAGCCACAAACTAGGACGTTCCTCTGTGGGCTTTTTGTCAATAAAGTGAAAAGAGCACACGTGTAACGTTTTAGCTGGTCTTTTCAAGTTGAATGTTTTCAGCCACTTTCTTCTGGGTTCCTCATCTCTCGGTCGGCGGTAAAAACTCTCTCAGTCCGGCTGCACGTTAAAAACATCGCTGTTGTAGCTGCAGATTTAACTTAGTCTGGTTGTTAGTACAAGCGCAACATTTTCTCGAGTTGCACAAGGACATTTTTTAAAATGCTACGGGAGCTGAAGATTGTCTAGAAAAGAAAACAATAAATGAACCATGACATGTCATGATGTGTCAATCATCTGTGTCCTATCAGATTTCAGGGGAGTCCAGTGCAAACATTGGCCTCTGCTCTAGCTCCGCCCATGCCAGGAAGTGTTCAACATTTCACATTTCCTGTTTCACTGTGGACTCAAATTTTGGCACGTCCTGTTTCAGTCTCAACTTGCCATTGAATTCCAGCAAGACCCCACAAGATCTCGGCTCATGGACTCAAAATTTGGCACTTCTTGTTTGGGATTCCCTTTACCATGAGCGAGCTTTTCGCCGCTGCGTGCCGCTTCGCTCATATTAATTTATAAACAACAGAAAAGGAACTTACATTTTGGTGTTCATCGCTGGTGTTTTGACGTCAACAGCCCAACATGAACTTTAACCCTCTGGGGCCGACGCCGTCGTACACAACGGCTGAGACCAAGCTTTGCTAATTTATAAATAATCCTCTCCCAACTCTTCTGTACTTTACTGTACGGTGAAACCATCTGATAAGACCGATGATTAAGTTGTGCACATATCATTCATCACAGAACCTACTGTGGACAAACTATCTGCATGAATTACTGACCAATTCCCATTTAAGTCAAAATGGGAGCCTTGCTACAGTCAAGACATGAAGTTTGTAAAATGTCTAAAAGAAAACTATAATTTTGCCTGGGAGGAATAGGAATAACTTTTTAATGATCTTCTTCTTCTTCTTTGTCTTTCGGCTGTTCCCGTTAGGAGTCGCCACAGCAGATCAATCGTTTCCATCTCACCCTGTCCTCTGTATCTTCCTCTGTCACACCAACCACCTGCATGTCCTCTCTCAGCACATCCATGAACCTCCTCTTTGGTCTCCCTCTTCTCCTCCTGCCTGGTGGCTCCATCCTCAGCATCCTTCTCCCTATATACCCTGGGTCCCTCCTCTGTACATGTCCAAACCATCTCAATCTCGCCTCTCTGACTTTGTCTCCAAACCGTCCCACCTGAGCTGTCCCTCTGATATGTTCATTCCTAATCTTGTCCATTCTTGTCACTCCCAAAGAGAATCTCAACATCTTCAGCTCTGCCACCTCCAGCTCTGCCTCCTGTCTTTTTGTTAGTGCCACTGTCTCTAAACCATACAACATAGCTGGTCTCACTACTGTTTTGTAAACTTTCCCCTTCACTCTTGCTGATATTCTTCGGTCACAAATCACTCCTGCCACCTTTCTCCACCCACTCCACCCTGTCTGCACTCTCTTCTTCACCTCTCTACCACACTCTCCATTACTTTGAACAGCTGACCCCAAATATCTAAACTCATCTACTTTCACCACTTCTACTCCTTGTAACTGCACTATTCCACTGGGCTCCCTCTCATTCACACACATGTACTCAGTCTTGCTTCTACTGACTTTCATTCCCCTTCTCTCCAAAGCATATCTCCACTTCTCCAGACTAGACTCAACTTGCTCTCTACTCTCACTACAGATCACAATGTCATCTGCAAACATCATAGTCCATGGGGACTCCTGTCTGATCTCATCTGTCAACCTGTCCATCACCACTGCAAACAAGAAAGGACTCAGAGCTGATCCTTGGTGTAATCCCACCTCCACCTTGAATGAGTCTGTCATTCCAACTGCGCATCTCACCGCTGTCACACTATTCTTGTACATGTCCTGCACTACCCTAACATACTTCTCTGCCACTCCAGACTTCCTCATACAATACCACAGCTCTTCTCTTGGCACCCTGTCATAAGCTTTTTCTAAGTCCACAAACACACAATGTAACTCTTTCTGTCCTTCTCTGTACTTTTCCAACAGTATTCTCAGAGCAAACATTGCATATGTAGTGCTCTTTCTCGGCATGAAACCATATTGCTGCTCACAGATCTTCACCTGTTTTCTAAGCCTAGCTTCTACTACTCTTTCCCATAACTTCATGCTGTGGCTGATCAGCTTTATGACTCTGTAGTTACTGCAGCTCTACACATCACCCTTGTTCTTGAAAATAGGAACCAGCACACTTCGTCTCCACTCCTCAGGCATCCTCTCACTTTCCAAGATTTTATTAAACAATCTGGTTAGAAACTCTACTGCCATCTCTCCTAGACATTTCCATGCCTCCATTGGAATGTCATCTGGACCAACTGCCTTTCCACTCTTCATCCTCTTCATAGCAGCCCTCACTTCTTCCTTACTAATCTCTTGTACTTCCTGACTTACTCTCACCACATCATCCAGCCTTTTCTCTCGCTCATTTTCTTTATTCATCAACTCTTCAAAATATTCCCTCCACCTTCTCAGCACACACTCCTCACTTGTCAGCACATTACCATGTGCATCTTTTACCACCCTAACCTGCTGCACATCCTTTCCAGCTCTGTCCCTTTGTCTGGCCAATCGGTACAAGTCCTTTTCTCCTTCCTTACTATTCAACTTCTTGTAAAGCTCGCAATATGCCTTTTCCTTTGCTTTTGCCACTTCTCTTCTCGCCTTACGCTGTATCTCCTTGTACTCCTGTCTACTTTCTTCATCTCTCCGACTATCCCAAAACTTTTTCGCCAACCTCTTTCTCCTTATGCTTTCCTGGACCTCTTCATTCCACCACCAAGTCTCCTTGTCTTCCTTCCACTGTCCAGATGTCATACCCAGTACTGCCCTAGCTGTCTCCCTGACCACATCTGCAGTACTTTTCCAGTTGTCCAAAATTGCTTCCCCTCCAACTAGTGCTTCTCTCACCTGCTTGCTAAATTTCACACAACAGTCTTCCTCCTTCAGCTTCCACCATCTGATCCTTTGTTGAGCTCTCACTCTCTTCTTCTTCTTTACCTCTAAAGTCATCCTACAAACAACCATCCTATGCTGTCTAGTGACATTCTGTCCTGCTACCACCTTACAGTCTGTGATTTCTTTTAGCTTGCATCTCCTATAAAGAATGTAGTCCACCTGTGTGCACCTTCCTCCACTCTTATATGTTACCCTGTGCTCCTCCTTTTTCTTAAAGTAGGTATTCACCACAGCCATTTCCATCCTTTTTGCAAAATCAACTACCATCTGTCCTTCCCCATTCCTATCCTTGATACCATATCTACCCATTACTTCCTCATCACCTCTGTTCCCTTCACCAACATGCCCATTGAAGTCTGCTCCTATCACCACTCTTTCATGCTTGGGCACACTCTCCACCACCTCATCTAACACACTCCAGAAATCTTCTTTCTCCTTCATCTCACAACCTACCTGTGGGGCATATGCACTGATGATATTCATCATCACCCCTTCAATTTCCAACTTCTCACTCATCACCCTGTCAGACACTCACTTAACCTCCAACACACTTTTAACATACTCTTCCTTTAAAATGACCCCAACACCATTTCTCTTCCTGTCCTCACCATGGTACAACAACTTGTACCCACCGCCAATGCTCCTGCTCTTACTTCCCTTCCACTTGGTCTCTTGCACACACAATATGTCTACCTTTCTCCTCTCCATCATATCAGCCAGCTCTCTCCCTTTACCAGTCATACTACCAACATTCAAAGTCCCCACTCTCATTTCCACCCTTCTAGTTTTCTTCTTCTCCCGCTGTTCGTGGCAACGTTTTCCTCCTCTTCTTCGTCGACTTCACCCAGCAGTAGCCCAATTTCCACCAGCACCCTGTTGGGCAATAGCACCGGTGGCGGACGTTGTTAACCCGGGCCGCGACCAATCCGGTATGGGAATTCGATTCTGAGTCTGCATAGTTGGGTTGGCTTGTTTTACGCCGGATGCCCTTCCTGACACAACCCTCCTCATTTATCCGGGCTTGGGACCGGCACTCAGAATGTACTGGCTGCACACCCCATGTGGCTGAGTTAATAGGAATAACATTTTAATGATATGAGATAGAAACTTACTTTTTTGCTGAAAAGTTAACTCCGTGGACTTTCAAACCAGCATCGGCCATCTTTGTACTCCTCATAGAAGCCGTGTGATGACTTGCGCAATGTGAGTGTCCAACTGGAATTGGTTCACCGTCACATGGTTTTCCAAAATCCAATCGTAGGGCACATTTACCTCACGTGATAAACCAAAGATCGTTTTTTTAGCAGTGATGTGTTACTAGTTGGCCCGTTTGAATAGCCATCTGGCTGTTCGCTCCAATGTGCCCTGCACCATTATGCACAGTGATCAGTGAAAGTGAGCAGACGGAGAGTTACCTTTGTGTAATAGCAGACAGAAATTGCTTTGAGATGAAGACAAACAAAATGCATAGACCATTTTGTATGGTGGAAATATGGCGGCGCGCGTAGTCGCAGCGGCTTTGTGTTCTCTGGCTCAGAGTTTTGTTTTTCCATCCTGCCTGGTTAAAAACATCTATAACCGGCTGCATCTTTTATCTATTGGACAACAGATTAAGGGAAGCGTGTCGTACGAGTTTCTCCATGTCCACAACATTCCGGATGACATTGCACGGACTCCGGGCTCTCCGTGGATTATGATCCCAGCATCGAGGAGCCGGCGGCGGTGTAGTGAATGCAAACAGAAGAGGGGATGCCGGGTCGGTGTGCTACTGACGCTACGGAAGCGGCCACATAGACCATCGCTCCCAAGCATTTTTCTCTCAAATGTACGGTCTCTTACAAACAAATTGGACGAGTGGAAGCTGCGGATTGCAACTGATAAGGCTATCCGGGACTGCTGCACTCTGCTGCTCACGGAGACGTGGTTAAATCCACTTATACCGGATACGGCTATCGAGCTAGCAGGTTATACAGTACACCAGCAAGACAGGTCAGAAAGCTCTGGAAAGAAAAGAGGAGGGGAGCTGTGCATTTATGTTAATAACAGTTGGTGCACGAATTCCACAGTAGTCGCTAGACATTGCTCTCCAGACGTGGAGTTCATGACGATTAAATGCAGACCCTTCTACCTCCCGCGGGAGTTAAATGCCATGCTGCTTACTGCCGTGTATATAGCACCCGATGCTAATGCTAACTCGGCTCTGGGGCATTTGCACAACAGCATTAGCGACAAACAGAACAGATACCCTGAGGCTGCTCATATCATTTCTGGGGACTTTAATCATGCAGATCTTAAAGTAGTTCTCCCCAAATTCCATCATCACATTGGGGCTCATGTATCAATGTTGCGCACTTGTGGTGTAAATTTACGGCGTAAACTTGAAATACACCAAAGTTGCCGTGACATGTATCAAGCAGTGCGCACCTGCCCATTTCTGGCGTACGCCTGACGTGATCTTGATAAATGCGGCGGGTGGAAACAACCGTAATTATAATAAACATGCCCATAAATATTCAGACTCTGCTTCAGACACACCCTCGTTTTACGACATGGAAGCCAGGAAGACGGCAATGAGTGGCCGTCGTATCAATTGTTTTGTAGTATATAATCAATAAAGTGTTACAGTGGTCCCTCGTTTATCGCCTGCGACGTAGTCAGCGTTATTTTTGACAATTATTATAGACGTTTCAAAGCTGCAAAACCCCTGTAAACCCACATTATACACTTTCACAATCAGGCATGAACATTTTCTCACTTTTCTCTCGTGTGTAAACACTCTCAAAGTTCAAACCTTAGTAGGAAAATAAAACCAAACTGTTTTCAGGCCCAAACATTTGTTTGAGAAATAAAAATAGAACGTTTTCCTATAAATAATTATGATGGCATTTAGAACTAACAAATTTAATTATAACGATCAACGAACGAGGTTGGACACATAAGAAATTATTAATAGTGACTGACCAGTATTCCACAGATCGGGCCTCTGCGTCCTGGCGCTGCGCCTTTTCCATTCACACCTCGCTGCAGCAGGTGCTGTTTCCATGTGAGAAACACAGTTATGAGTAGGTCTAGTTGTTGGCGCTCTTTCTTCGTCTGGGCGAGAGGATTCTTATAAACAGACATGTTGTGTGTTGGGGGGTTTGGCTGGACATTTTGGTGTTGTTTTCTTTTCTTTGCTCTCCAGGTGGTATGCAAACTGGTTTTTTGTCTGTGGAGAAGGTGCTGGCAGAAGAGTCCTTCACCCTCATCAGCATGATTTGCAGCACCTGTGGATGATGCTCACGTGCAAACTTAAAGACTTTCAGCTGAAGCAGATAATGAGATGGCGTTCTGCATTTAAGCCATGAGTGATTCAAGCAGAATTGCCGGGAACTCGACCTTGTGACGTTCGTTTGTGAGACGCTGAGGACCGCGCCTGGGTTTGACACATCGTGCCTGTGAAGGAGGACGGGTGAGGGACACATGCTGTCAGCACACATCAGAGGTGATTGATTGTCTGAATAAGTGTTAATAGTAATTTGGTATTTTGCTACGCAGTATATTTGAACATTGATGAGAATTGTGCAGCTCGCTTCTCACTGCCGTGGCGTACGGAATGATGATCCTCCACCTGTTGTGAGAAGCTGCTCATTTACATAAAGCTTAAATTCAGACCTGAATGTGTTGCTGATAGTGTGTGCCTTTGAAGGATATTTGTTGTAGCTGTTGACTTACCTCACCTTTTCCATCCTTCACAGAGTCAGTTTGTCGTATCCACCTGGGGGGTGTTCGGCGGTGAGTCTGGGTCCAGAAGCGTCGAGCTTTGATCCATTTGGGTGCTGGAGAGCGCGCCGTCCTTCACCTCGCCAAACAACCGCACATTTATGTTGTACACCAATTATTGCACAGGAGAAAAATAAAACTGTTTTGTTTTTGGAACCACTTTCTGGTTATTTAGCGCTGGGTTCAGTCAGACGCAGGTCCGCTCCTCAACCCGCGTCTGCACATAACAGTAGTTCCCGGCCATTCCAAAATGGACCCAGCGGCAGAAGCGGTTCCTTTTGCTGAAAAAGTTCAAGAATACTTGGAGAACATATGGGAGCAATTACGGCCTCTCGCAAATCAAATTAAACAAACAGATGCTCGCATTACGGAGCTTGCAGCGCAAGCCGTTCTGCTTCCTGCTGCTCCAGCTGCGGCATTATCGATACCGGTGCAGATAACTCCGTCACCCAAGGGGAGGCGGAGTGCGGCGGATTATTCCGTGGATTTCCGAATTTTTTCTGCTCAGTCCGGTTGGAATGCCGCAGCTTTGAGAGGAGTGTTTGTGGATGGTTTGAATGATTCATTAAAAGACGAGCTAGCAGTCCGTGACGAACCAAAAGATTTAGATGAGCTGATATCTTTGGCTATTCGTCTAGATGATCGGATAAAGGAGCGTGGACGCGAGAGAGGGCGGACATCAGAGCGGGTCTTTTCGTCTCGGGGTTTTCCCCGACACAGATCAGGCCTGCCTCTTCTTCACCCCACTGAGACTCCTCCGACAGGACCTCTGGCTCCTCTTACGGATGAGCCCATGCAGCTCGGACGAGCTGAAGCCGCCATATTGCCCTGGTCACATAAGCATCAAGAAAGATAACAATGACGTATCTCCAGGTGTTCTTGGACAGGCATAATAATGGACACAACGAAAAAAAAGGGGGCAGATCTTTGGTTGTTTAGTTATTTGGGCTGTTTTTGTTTTCTTGTAAGGGGTTATAAATTGTTTGGGGGTTTAGAGGCGGTTCTGGTGGAGTGAACGACTGGCGGTTCGGAGCTCGGCTGGACTCAGGTAATCATTATTTGAAGTTAGGTAATTTTTGTTTGAGGATTGGGTCATTTTGTTTTGTTGTTTTTATTTCCCTGTTTCCCTAACCCCAGCCTCACATTCTCTAAGACCATTTGTCTTTTGGGTTGTGGGGCGGTGCAGGTTGGTTATGCTGAGCGTTTCTCAGAAAACCTCTGCACCTAGGGGGGGGTTGTCAGGGGCGTTTTTTTGGGTTTGGTTGATGCCCGGTTCCACTCCAGCCCCGGTGGGCCTTTGACCGTTCGTCAGTGGTGTTACCGGGGTGTGGTGCAGCGGGAACGTACCTCAGTCGGAGTGGTGGGCCGATCTGTGCCATTCGCCATTTCGGTAGTTCCAGCCCTCCCGAGGGGCTGGTGGTATGGTCGGTTTGGGGCACCGGACGTCTTTCCGGTTTTCTGCTGCACTTAGGGGATGGGACTGGGTTAGTTTTTCCTGTTTCCTTCCCCAGCTTGGTAGTTTTGTGCCGTTCGCCAAAATTGAGCCGACAATAGGCTCTGGGAGTGATCTGGGGTCTTCGGGGTGCTGGGGGAGGTAACAGGGTTTGTCGGTTGTTTTATTTGCCCCCGAGGTAGTTTAATGAAGTCCACTGGGGGTTGGATTTTTGTGTTTCTTATGTTTCCTTCCAGGTTCTCCCTCCAGGGTTGATGGGACGGTCCTCTGGGGGGGAATTGGCTTGTGGGGCCGACTAGCCAAGTGTGGCCGGGCCTGGGGTTCCTGGGTTGTGGGGAGGGTGCCTCCTGGGGTTGATGGTACGGTCCTCTGGGGGGCGCTGTTGCTCCATGTGTACCTGGTGACCTTTGTGGGGTTCCGGCTTTGGCTGTTTCTCCTGGAACTGCCGGTAAAGGTCTTCTGGGGGGTGTTGGGCTCTGCAAGTCGTTCTGGGGGGGTTGTTTGTTATTTTTCTTTGTGAATTTATGTTTGTATTGTGTTGTTGGGGCTGTGTTGGGTTGTTGGATTTGGGTGTTTTTCTTTTCTTCCCGGGGTTGGATGGGACGGTCCCCTGGGGAGGGTTTGGGTGGGTTTCGTGTTTTTTCTTGTATGTTGGGTTGTATATGGGACTTTTTGTTTTTTTTTGTTGATGCCAGCCGGCGTTCCAGCCGCGGTGCCCTGTCCTGCTGTCTGCGGTGGACCTTGGGAGCGTTATGCCGTCTGCTTCCTGACATGGACCCCGGAGGGAGGTGCTGTTCTCGGGCCTGGTCTGTTCGGTCGCCGGGAGGCTTCCCGTTGATGGGGCGGGTACTGTTATGTGTTGGGGGGTTTGGCTGGACATTTTGGTGTTGTTTTCTTTTCTTTGCTCTCCAGGTGGTATGCAAACTGGTTTTTTGTCTGTGGAGAAGGTGCTGGCAGAAGAGTCCTTCACCCTCATCAGCATGATTTGCAGCACCTGTGGATGATGCTCACGTGCAAACGTAAAGACTTTCAGCTGAAGCAGATAATGAGATGGCGTTCTGCATTTAAGCCATGAGTGATTCGAGCAGAATTGCCGGGAACTCGACCTTGTGACGTTCGTTTGTGAGACGCTGAGGACCGCGCCTGGGTTTGACACATTGTGCCTGTGAAGGAGGACGGGTGAGGGACACATGCTGTCAGCACCTTCTCCACAGACAAAAAACCAGTTTGCATACCACCTGGAGAGCAAAGAAAAGAAAACAACACCAAAATGTCCAGCCAAACCCCCCAACACACAACAACACACGCAGAACACAGAACACTATAGAACACAGAACACTGTAAAAAAAATTAATAGCATGCAAAATTGGACTAAATACTCCGCGGAACTGCAAGGCCACGTTATAGCGAGGGACCACTGTATTCTCTTTTCACATGTCAGTAATTCTTGACGTGGATATTTGCTCGCTCAATTAATAAGACATGCCTAATTTGTCAGATTTCTTTATTTTTAAAATGTACCTCTTTATTTATTGTATTGTGACAAACGAATGGAGACGACAAAACCTGATTGCAGCACGGGTGAATTAAGGGAATGACATCAGTACAGTTGTAATTATCAATTTCATTGTCTAAAACGATCACACCACATAAAGTTAAGCTCAGCGCTGCTCTGGCTCCAGGCTCGACATCTGGAGAAAAAGGCGAGCAGTGCCTTCCTTCCTGTCAGCGCTGTAGCCATGGATCGTGCTCCATAACAATCCCACAACAGTGGGATTTGTATTGATTATTATGTAGTATAATCAGGAAAGTGTTATTTATGTAACATATGCATTGATTTGTATAATGGCACTGTTTATCATGTTGATCATCTTCATTTCTATGTGGATTCCAGCGCTGGTTCATTTTGGTGTATAATTTACGCCACCTCTCGACCTGGTGTATATTTTCATTGCAGCGTACGCCAACGACCACATTGATAAATGCCAAGTAGTGCAGCCATTTTGGCGTACACCCCATATACGCTCAAATATCGCCGTACGCAACGTTGATACATGAGGCCCATTAAGTGTAAAACCAGAGGAGAAAATATATTGGACAAACTGCATACAAACATCAGACAGTCTTACAGGGCTAAATCATTAGCCCATCTTGGGCAATCTGATCATGCATCTCTGCTACTTATCCCTGCATACACACCCCTATGGAAATAAGCTCTGCCCACGACCTGGACTATTACAACTTGGCCTGAGGATGCCTCCTACCAGCTGCAAAATTGCTTTCAGAGAACTGACTGGGAGGTTTTCGAACACCAGGACCTGGAGAACCACACTACAGTGGTTCTGGACTACATCAGGTTCTGCACGGACAGCGTCACCAGGGACAGACGTAAGGATTTATCCCAACAGAAAGCCCTGGATGACAAAGGAGGTGCAGAGCCTGTTGACAGCCAGGAACACAGCCTTTAGGTCTGGGGACATGGCATTCTATAGCACCGCCAGAGCTAATCTGAAAAGAGGTATCTGCAGGGCCAAGGCAGCATACAGAAGGAAGATGGAGGACTATATCAGTAGCAACAATACCAGACAGGTGTGGCGGGGTGTCCAGCACATCACCAGCTACAAACCTAGCAACTCCATGGCTGCCAAGGGTGAATCTTCTCTGGCAGAGGAGCTTAACATCTTCTTTGCCCGCTTTGAGGTGACACCTACATCAGTTCCATCTCAGCCGCCTGCTCACAGCAGTCACACACTCATGGTAGAAGAGTGTGAGGTGAGGCGGGTGATGAGAAAGGTGAACCCGAGGAAAGCTGCAGGACCTGATGGAGTGGCGGGTCCGTGCTGAAAGATTGTGCGGACCAACTGGCTGGAATCTTTACCAGGATTTTCAATCAGTCCCTGTCACAGGCCACTGTCCCCTCCTGTTTAAAGTCCTCTATCATTGTCCCATTACCAAAGAAACCTTGCATTACCACCCTGAATGACTATCGCCCAGTGGCACTAACACCAGTTATTATGAAGTCTTTGAGAAACTGGTGCGGAGTCATATCATCTCCTGCCTGCCAGCTGATTTGGACCCTTTTCAATTTGCTTATAAAGCAAAGAGATCTACGGAGGATGCTGTTTCTACAGCACTTCATGCCGCGCTGATCCACCTGGAACAACGAGGGAGCTACGCAAGAATGCTCTTTGTGGATTTCAGCTCGGCGTTTAACACCATCCTTCTACAACATCTGGTGTCCAAGCTGGCAGACCTTGTTCTCCCTCCACTCACCTGCAGCTGGAGTTTTTGACAGACCGCTCCCAGAGGGTCAGGCTGGGTTCCAACATCTCCACTGCTCTTAGTCTTAGCACCGGCTCACCACAGGGCTGTGTGCTTAGCCCGCTCCTCTACACTCTTTACACCTATGACTGTGTCCCTACCCACCCTAGTAATAAGATAATAAGGTTCACAGATGACACGACAGTAGTCGGACTCATCTCAGACGACATAGGTGAGCTAGCCTACAGGGACCAGGTGGAATGGATGGCAGAGTGGTGTTCAGTCAACAACATGCTCCTTAACACTACAAAAACAAAGGAGCATGTTGTTGACTTTAGAAGGAACAAGTCTGACATCCAACCACTTTTCATCGGGGGGGGGGTCTGTGTGGAGCGAGTGCCGGTGTTCAGGCTTCTCGGCATTGAGTTGGAGAACAGCCTGACATGGCACGCCAACACCAAGGAGCTGCTGAAGAAGGCGCAGCAGAGACTGTACTTTCTGAGAATCCTCGGGAGGAACAGTCTTCCTCAGAATCTGCTTCTCACCTTCTATCACTGGTCCATAGAGAGTGTGCTCACATATGGACTGTGTGTTTGGTACGGCAGCTGCACATCCTCAGAGAAGAAGGTGCTACATAAGGTCGTTAGGGCAGCAGAGAAGATCATAGGCTGCCCCCGCCCCACACTGGAAGACATTTACACATCCAGATGCCGCAAAAAGGCAATAGATATTTCAAAGGACGTCTCACACCCTGGACATTGTCAGTTTCAGCTCATGCCATCAGGCAGGAGATACAGAATATTACAAACCAGAACAAACCGCCTATAAAGTAGTTTTTATCCAAAGGCAATCATGGCATTTAACTCTTCAAGGTGAAATAGTATGTTCAGTATGCAATACATCTGGTGGCAGTCTTTTTCACCCAGTGCAACCTGTGACCGTACTATTCCTGTCCATAAACAGTGCAATTTGTTTTATATATATATATTTTTTTTTTGATGTTTTATTCCTGTTCATAGTCAGTGTAATATGTTTTTATCTTTTTAAACTATTTATTACTTTTAACTCACGAGCTGAAGCACACTGTAAAAAGTAACGACAATAAAGACTATCTATCTATCTATCTATCTATCTATCTATCTATCTATCTATCTATCTATCTATCTATCTATCTAAATTGTTCAAAATGTGCATTTGTGTTTGTTTGAACCTTTTTGTTGTACAGTCTTTTACACAAGAGCCCAAATGACCTTCATAAAGTGTCAAAACAGTTTATTATAGTTTACTGTGTGTTTTGAATAAATATGTGTGGAAAATTATTTTCCGCTTTACTTTTTCTTTTCTTATTTCTGATTGTAAACCTTTATTACACTTCTAAAACACAACTATGGCATATATATTCTGAAAATACAGGTTGTCCTGAAAAAAAGAGACATAAAACTTGATTGTGGGATGCAGGAAGAGCTGTTAACAGCAATAATAAAACATTTATGCCAGGCGAGTGAACTGTCCAAAAAATGCCCTCGGACCTCAGAGGGATAATAGGAGTCCAAAATTGTTCTCAAACAACTTGCAAAAAATTATTCGACTGATGTAGTCCATGACACTGTGCACTGACTTTGTGTACAGACTGCTGTCTGCTTTTCTCACTCCAGCGAAAAATTACATCAGAAATTTGTCCATCTTTTCATCCTAATTTCATCCTCTTCATCCTAACAGCTCTTCATGCCTCCAGACGGCTTACTGAAAGAAGAAAGAGGATCATATTTAACGTGGGTAACCAATGAAAGCACAAAACTTGTTTCCAGAAGCCCATGGCACGTGTCTCTCCCTCCTCCCCAGCACCGATGTTAAGCGTGCCAGTCGGCAGCGTGGCTGCGATCGGGAAGCGAACCCAAGTCGCTGGCGTCCCAGTCCAATGTGCAGTCTGTTTCGCCACCACCTCCCTCAACTGCGACTGCGTAGTGGATTTGTTTAGCAAGAATTAACACCGTCAGTTAGTGCCTTCAAATCATCGTCCATCAGCAAATCAAACTCCACCATGGCTTGCTAAATGCCGCCCCCACTAGTGTATGTGTCTGTGCGCAGTGTGCATACCCGGTGGTTGCAGCGTGCAATGGTACAAAATGGGTGGAACCAAATTTGCACAGTAAATGGAACCGAATTTGCACAGTAAATGGAACACAACACAAATGGGACAAATAATCCATGTCACGTGACACACAAAGCACCAATCAAATGACAAGGACCCACTCAGCCGTTATATAAAACAATCACCCAGTGGGACAGAAAGCATGCAGGGAC
The DNA here is from genome assembly GCF_902500255.1 of Thalassophryne amazonica. Classification (NCBI taxonomy): domain Eukaryota; kingdom Metazoa; phylum Chordata; class Actinopteri; order Batrachoidiformes; family Batrachoididae; genus Thalassophryne; species Thalassophryne amazonica. The sequence goes on from NC_047104.1 coordinate 51,752,699, forward strand.
CAGACTACTGTGTTCCACTGTGCACTCAGGCCCAGTGTTTTACATTGAGACAGTTTTTGTCATTTTGGCTATCTGCACCAAAACTGAATGACTGTGCAAGAAGGACAAAAAAAGTGAAAACTGAAGAAGTTAATGACAGGTGTACAGGCGCGCAGGTGCTCCTACCAAAAAATAAATGATGAACTGCAGAAAACACAGAGGGAAATGACATCAGGAGGACATAGATCATCACAGGTAGCTTTTTGGCAAGCTGTACCTGAAATTTCATTTCAGGTTTTTAAGAAAATAGATCACTTTTGTGATGTGATTTTTTTTTTTTTTTGTAAAATCTAATAAAGTTAAAAATCCATCATACAATCACTTTACTATTGTTTAATTTCAACTATATTGTAGAGCATAAATCATGCCACTCTCCAAATATTATTAAAATTATGAACCTGACTGCATCTCTTTCAGCCACTGCAGCAGCAGCTGTGGAACAGTAAACCATCTGTTACCCCTTTTAAAACCCCCACCTAAAGGGGGTGGGGGTGCAGGGCAGCATCCCAACTTCCGCTGCTTTAATCACTGAAGATGTCATAAAGAACTCTCAGGATGTTCATCCAATCAGGAGTGCTGAGCGGAGGGACTACATCTCACCAATAATTAGCTGAAATTGACCTGTTTCTTCTTCCCTCCTTTTCAAGCACTGATATGAATAATGAGGGAAGGGGTTAACTGCAGGTCAGGCACAGCTCCCTATCTGCCATGTTATTTATTCAGTGGAATGAGAAATTGATCACATTAATGTGTTAAAAGGGACCTGATTCGTTATAATCAACCCAGTATTGGCAGGCTGGGCCCGTGGGCCTCACTATTGCATTAGGAATGCTCAGACAGCCATAGGTCAGCACCGCTTGGGCCATTTTACAACTTCCCATCACCTTTCTGACCTTTTGATGACCACTCAAACACAAAAGAAAAGCAACGTATGACAGAACGGCTTTAACCGCTGATTGAACATCATGCGTTTTCCCTGCAAGAGAAGACACGGGCAAACGCTTGCAAATAATAAATGCAGATGAGGGACTTGGAGTTTTGACCTCCGTGGTATATTTCTGTCAAAAAGTTATTTATTTGTAAGAAATGTATTCATTAATGTACTAAAAATATATATAAATTTCACACATCTGAGCGACATAAAGTGGTTTCTTTCACTGCTAACCCTTTGACGCAGCATTTTTCCCAGTGAATGACAAACTGGTTAAACCGCCAGGTGCACCAACTTTTTTGCCCCCCCCCCCCCCCCACACACACACACACACATCTCAACCACCCGGGTGACATCACATCAGCTTATTAATCAAACTTGTCTGCTGCTGTGTTTGTACAAAACCAGAATGTATTGGTTTGTGTTTGTTGATTTAACCATAACACCTCAGCAAATAAAAAATGGCCTTGGATCCAAGTTTAATCTTCAACAAGACAAAATATCATTTTTCATTCCATCAGCAGACACCACTTTGTACTTTTGCCTGTAAGTCTATAACCTCTTTATCAGCTTAACACAACGCTTCTGTTTCAGCTACTGTTAAAGGGGAACTCTGGGATTTTTGAATGTAGGCTCTGTTTTTAGATGTTTAGTGGGGTCATTTTTTTCACTCAGCACAAAAGTGACATTAGTCTGTGCAGTTTTGATTCAGAACACAAACATATTTGCGGGTTTACCAGCTATATAAAGTTATTGGACGGGTCAATCTATAAACACTCTTGTTGCCACTGAACAGGCAAAAATGTTAATAGAAGTGTCTGGTAGTGTGGACAAGACCCTGTGGAAGTTAACGAGGACGTGTTTATCTCTCTGAATGTAAATAACTTATACAGTTAGCCGCTTACCTTAGCCTCCTAGTAGAAAGGTGGTACAGGTGTCTACTGAGTAGTAGATGAAGGACTGTGATTTACAGAACTCATCAGTGGTTGCAAATCACACACACACACACACATATATATATATATATATATATATATATATACACAACCCAATTCCAATGAAGTTGTTGGGACGTTAAAAAATGTAAATAAAAACAGAATGCAATGATTTGCAAATCCTCTTCAACCTATATTCAATTGAATACACCACAAAGACAAGATATTTAATGTTCAAACTGATAAACTTTATTGTTTTTGTGCAAATATTTGCTCATTTTGAAATGGATGCCTGCAACACGTTTCAAAAAAGCTGGGACAGTGGTATGTTTACCACTGTGTTACATCACCTTTCCTTCTACCAACACTCAATAAGCATTTGGGAACTGAGGACACTAACTGCTGAGGCATTGTAGGTGGAATTCTTTCCCATTCCCATTCTTGCTTGATGTACGACTTCAGTTGTTCAACAGTCCGGGGTCTCTGTTGTCATATTTTGTGCTTCATAATGCGCCACACATTTTCAATGGGCGACAGGTCTCGGCCAGTCTAGTACCCGCACTCTTTTACTACGAAGCCACACTGTCGTAACACATGCAGAAAGTGGCTTGGCATTGTCTTGCTGAAATAAGCAGGCACATCCCTGAAAAGATGTTGCAGGGATGGCAGTATGTGTTGCTCCAAAATCTGGATGTACCTTTCAGCATTGATGGTGCCATCACAGATGTATAAGTTGCCCATGCCATGGGCACTAACACACCCCCATACCATCACAGATGCAGGCTTTTGAACTGTGCGCTGGTAACAATCTGGATTGTCTTTTTCCTCTTTTGTCCAGAGGACACGACATCCATGATTTTCAAAGACAATTTGAAATGTGGACTCATCAGACCATAGCACACTTTTCCACTTTGCGTCTGTCCATTTCAAATGAGCTCAGGTCCAGAGAAGGCAGAGATGTTTCTGGATGTTGTTGATGTATGGCTTTCGCTTTGCATGGTAGAGTTTTAACTTACACTTGTAGATGTAGTGATGAACTGTGTTAACTGACATGGTTTTCTGAAGTGTTCCTGAGCCCACAAGGTAAGATCCTTTACACGATGTCAGTTTTTAATGCAGTGCTGCCTGAGGGATCGAAAGTCACGGGCATTCAATGTTGGTTTTCCGCCTTGCCACTTACGTGTAGAAAGTTCTCCAGATTCTCTGAATCTTCTGATTATATTATGGACTATAGATGATGGAATCCCTAAATTCCTTGCAATTGAATGTTGAGAAACATTGTTCTTAAACTGTTGGACCATTTTTTCACGCAGTTGTTCACTAAGTGGTGATCCTTGCCCCATCTTTGCTTGTGAAGGGCTGAGCCTTTTGGGGATGCTCCTTTTATACTCAATCATGACACTCACCTGTTTCCATTTAGGTGTTCTTTGAGAATTCATCAACTTTCCCAGTCTTTTGTTGCCCTGTCCCAACTTTTTTGAAATGTGTTGCAGGCATCCATTTCAAAATGAGAAAATATTTGCACAAAAACAACAAAGTCTATCGGTCTGAACATTAAATGTCTTGTCTTTGTGGTGTATTCAATTGAATATAGGTTGAAGAGGATTTACAAATCATTGTATTCTGTTTTTATTTACATTTCACACAACATCCCAACTTCATTGGAATTGGGGTTGTATAAATGGAGCTTAGGTTGAAAGATCCCAGAGTTCCCCTTTAAAGCTGTTATAAAAAATGTATTTTACTCATCTGGATTAGGGAAGAGAAGTTATCAAAAAATGGAAATTTACAGAGGTTATACATGCTTGCTATGCTCCTGAGAAATGATCAACTCCTCAGGTGGAAGTCATTCATGCTGGTTCCAACAAATACAAACAGACAGATAAAGAGCGTACAAATGTATCAAAATCTATGACTATAAACATGAAAGAATAGTTTCTTCTTTATCCTTGACCAATAAAGTTGAAGTAATTATAATTATTAAAGTACGGTAGTGACCTGTTTCATATTTGATCTAATTTCCTACGTTTTGGAAAAGCTTTGGCATGTGCTCTCTATAATGAATAAGTCTATCTCCTCTATTTTGTTAATACGTAACTCAAAAACAGTAAATGCTACAATTTTATACACATCCAAATTAAATGGGCATTTAATGGCAATAGGCTAATAAAGATCAATCCAGATCAATACACCAGATCAATCCCAAAAATAACTTCACATGCATATGGATACATAATGTCTAATAATGTGAGTTAGGAACCTACTACCCAACAACGGTTGGGTATTCTAATACATACTAGAAGTTAGCAAGCAAGTAGCATAGACATAATTCAGAAGGACTACACCAGTGCCATCTTACCTGTGCTTTGACCCAGATGATTACAGATGGTGCATATTTGTATGCCGTGAAAAAATCTATTTTGCAACGACAGTACAAAGTTCCATTTTGGCTGTATTATTATGAATCAGATCAAATGGATAAATACCACAACTCCACTCAGTAGAGTTCTTTTTTAATCTGATGGAAAAAGTAACCTTGGAATAAAAGAAGAAATGTTGAACACTGCTTTTGAGTATTATTTCAATTAAAATAGCTTGGGAAGACAATACTTTTATTATTTAAAAATGCTATAAAATAGGTAGCTTAAAACTTGGTAGACTGCTTTTTTTGTAAATAAAAACCTATTTTTACATCAAAATTGTTCTATTTTTACAAGTACGATATTACAACACTATTGAAATTGTGCAGGTTTGTGCAGATAATAAAGACTGCGCTTTAGTTGTAAAATATATTTAAGGGAATTTACTGAGCTTGAGCCATTTTCTTATATTTATTGTTCAGAATCATAAATCAATAAATACATAAATACTGCCACTTAATTGGGCCCACATTTCAGTTGGCTTTCCACCACTTGAAGCAGCTCTTCAGACTCCCTGATGGCTGCTTTCATCCTCCGACAATTCCAGATTGTTACGGCTGTTTACAGTGAAAAACACGTGCATTGAAATTATTCCACTTCCCGAGGCTTGAATAAAATCAACTCTCTACAAAACAATGGCAGGAAGAGGGCCATTTTTACAACAGCTGCATTTAAATACAGTATGTGCAAGAAATCAGTGACGCCTGTGAGCAGATACCATGTCTGCAGGGACTGCGGCAAAATACCACCTTATTTACACGCTGGCAGACGGCAGGAGAAGCATCACTTTGTTCTTTTAATCTTCTAACCATCGTGTTGATTTCAAACCTGCAAAGGTAAAATAAAAAAGTTCTGTACAAGATAAAGACCAATAATCCACATATTTACATATTAAATATACTGCATATTCATACTCTTATTCGGTAAAAAAAATTCTGATCTTTTACTAAATATGAACAAATTAAATTTTTGTCTTTTCTTGTTACATTACGTCCACTTTTTCCTTTGCGCGTATCTTAGTAGCAGACAGTATCTTTCCCAAGTGGATGTGAAAACAGCGTTAACTGGTCAATCATTAGCCAAAAGAGCTGCAGGCTCAGAAATTCATGCAGGCAACAGTGGGATTTTATGCACATTGTGCACACTGTGTTGTGAAGGAAAATTATGGAAGGGCTGCAGCAAAACAAAACAAAACAAACAAACAAAAAACCTGACTGAGAAGCGAAGTGAGGTTTAGGTCAGCAACGGGCAACATCATAGCAAACATGCCCACGTGGGCCCCCTATGGGTTTACTGTGGCATGTGTGGGTGAGGCCATAACCACAGTAATTCCATTTGGGCACAAAGGTGAGTGAGTCCTGAGAACTGTTTCCCCTTAGGGCTAAACATTATTTTTGTTGTTGTTATTCACTTTTTTTGCTTGCCCACAGAAAATCCACATTGGGCCACTATGGCTATGCCACAGTGCACACGTTCCACATACATTTTGCGCATGATGCGTCACTGTGAATTTTTTCCTTCATTGGTGAAGACAGCAGGTGTAGGAACTGCTTGACTCCTTGTGTCTGCGTGGTTGGTCCTTGTGATTGATGTGTACTTCTTGACTCAAGGTGAAACTTGGTACACACAGTCACCAATCCAAGTCTTGGACAAGTTTCATGTTGAGCATGTTTCAGTGTTAATTTGGGCCACCTGGGGGCTGAATCTTGGAAAATACGTGAATGTGATATCTTGACAAAGACTTTGTATATCAAGGTGAAACTTGATACACCAGGCCACTTCTGTAAGCCATTAGACACCTTTCATATTGGGGATGATTTTATTCTAATGGTGGCCACCAGGGGACAAACTCTCTGAAGCCTACTGTATACAAGAACTTCATAAAATGTTCATAGATCATGATAAAACTTGCTACAGTAGATTATACCTTGATAAAACCTTGCATAGGTTTAAGATTGGCCTTGAGGTATTGTTAGGCCTGCCATTGTCCAATTTATCCATCCATTTTCAAAATTTGCTTATTCTAGTTAAGGGTCATGGTTGGCTGTAGCCTTTCCCACCCATCATTGGAAGAGAGGTGGAGTCTATTGCAGGGTCGACACATACAGACAGACACATTCACAGTCTCACTCACACCTACAGTCAGTTTAGAGTCATCAATTCACCTGCATGTCTTCAGATGCGGGAGGAACCTCGAGCACCCGGACCAAACCCAGACAAACACGAGAAGACCATGCAAACTCCATGCAGGAAGCACCAGGTCAAACTCCAACCTGGGACCTTCTCACTGTGAGGCAAGAGTGCCATCCACTAATCTCAGTTTATGGAAAGAGACAATAAATCTTTTGATTAAAATATAAGTGTTTGTTGAAGGTAAATATTCATTTTCTATACCTACTTATTCCAAATAAGGATCACGGGGGAGCTGGAGCCTATCCCAGCAGTCATAGAGCGAGAGGTGGGGCAGACCCTAGACAGGATGTCAGGCAATAGACTGGCAACACATTTAGACAGACACATTTAAATATCAAAAACAAAAAAACAAAGTTCTGTGAGACACTGTAACTTGTATTACTATGTATTAAATACTGTTGCATTAAGTATTACAAGCGTGGTTGAGTTTACTCTGCATTGTAATGTAATAATTAATTTAATCATAGTTTCAGCACTGCATCCTGTTGTAGTTATTATTATTGTTGTTATTATTCTCCATGTTGATCAGAACATGGCTTTTGTTAATCAACTTTCCATCTCTTGATACCTATCGTTTATAACAACCAAACAAGAATATAACGTGGTAACATATCTATGATTGACGCATCAGTGATAAGTGGGTGCGTCCTGTAGATAGAAATTCTTTATTAGTAAAAAAAAAAAATTTTCCAAGATTAATTTTTAAAATTGCATGAGACCAAACTGAGTAAAGGTGAAGGCTGTATGTGGCCCCTGGGTCAGCAGTTGACCATTTATTTTATTTGTTTATTTTCAAACGTAATTATGGCTGAAAGTAGAAGCAGAAATGTATTTGTGTGAGTGTAGGAGAGTGACATAATGAAATATAACACATACATATAATACAACTGAGCAATGACCACTTCATGAAGAGGAAGTGGTACAAAAAGCAGTAAAATAACCCTAAAATGTGACTTCCAGTTTTATATTTATTCCCAAATGTATTACACTAGCCTCGGGACCTTCAACAAATCAGCTTTAGAGATGAGATTGCAATGGCAATAAAAAACCTCCAGGTACTAGCGTAAACAATCCACATCAAGCTTCACGCTGCTTGAAACTTGTTTAAAAATGTCTCAGCGTCACCCTGAAAAGTTTACACAAACGATCGAGCTCGCAGGATTAATCTTGCGGGCTTAGAATGAAGACGTTGAGAAATTTCCCTCAACATGAGATGAGGCTGGCAACCTCATTCCGTCCCAACAGTAGCCTCGAGAGAGCGCGTGTACACAAACCTCCTGTGGTTACTCAAATGTTGTAAACTGTATAACTAAAGCTTAGGCCTCATTCATAAGCTGTTTACCTTGTCGATAAATCACAGCGTCCCTCAAGCGACACATTGTGACAGCAGGTTAAAGAGAAAAGGCTGGACGTGAATTTTAATACCTGTGCCAAAGTAAACCTGGATGGATAGAAGTCCGTTTGGATTGTATTAGCTGCAAGTCACAGACAGAGACAACAAATCGAATGAGCATGGAAATGGCTGAATTAAAATCTGTGTTTAAAAAGGCTGAAGCCATGGAGAGAAAAAGCATGAGCTGCACTGTTATACTTTAAATCTTGTGCAAAATCACTTTTTGTCAAATTTTTAAAGCAAAAGATGCAGAAATGGGTCAATTTATAGAAATCACCTGAATAATTTTGGATAAAAATAAAGCTATCTCATGTTTTGAGGAGTTATGATGACGTATATCAGCTCACTGAAAATTGTGTGCACGAATAAGCATTATCGAACAGTGAATTAAGAGTAAATTAATGTGCTTCATATTATTTTATTAACGATATTCATATTAGTTATGCAGTAATAAGCATTAACTAAGTGAATTAAGAGTTAATGTGTTTAATAATATTTTATTAACAATATTCATATTATGTTATGCAGTAATCAACATTAACAGTGAATTAAGAGTTAATTAATGTGTTTCGTATTATTTTATTAACAGTATTCACATTATATTATTCTGTAATCAGCATTAACTAAGTGAATTAAGAGTTAATTAATGTGCTTCATACTATTTTATTAACAATATTCATATTAGTTATGCAGTAATAAGCATTAAGTAAGTGAATTAAGAGTTAATGTGTTTAATAATATTTTATTAACAATATTCATTATGTTATGCAGTAATCAACATTAACAGTGAATTAAGAGTTAATTAATGTTTTGTATTTTATTAACAGTATTCACATTATATTATTCTGTAATCAGCATTAACTAACAGTGAATTAAGAGTTAATTAATGTTTCATATTATTTTATTAACAGTATTCATATTATGTTCTGGTGTAATAAGCATTAACTAACAGTTAATTAAGAGTTAATATGTTTCATTTTATTAAGAGTATTCATATTATGTTGTGCAGTAACATAATAAATGAACTAACAGTTAACTAAAAGTTAATTAATATGTTTCATATTACTTTATTAAGTGTATTCATATTAGTTATGCAGTAATAAGTATTAACTAACAGTGAATTAAGAGTTAATGAGTTTAATAATATTTTATTAACAATATTCATATTATGTTATGCAGTAATCAACATTAACTAACAGTGAATTAAGAGTTAATTGTGTTTCATATTATTTTATTAACAGTATTCACATTATATTATGCAGTAATCAGCATTAACGAACAGTGAATTAAGAGTTAATTAATGTTTCATATTTTATTAACAGTATTCATATTATGTTGTGGTGTAATAAGCATTAACTAACAGTTAATTAAGAGTTAATGTGTTTCATTTTATTAAGCGTATTCATATTATGTTGTGCAGTAACATAATAAATGAACTAACAGTTAATTAAGAGTTAATTAATGTGTTTCATATTATTTTAAGTGTATTTATATTAGTTATGCAGTAATCAGCATAACTAACAGTTAATTAAGAGTTAATGTGTTTCATATTATTTTATTAACAGTATTCATATCAGTTATACATTATTACGCATTAACTATTAATTAAGAGTTAATTGTGTTTCATATTATTTTAACAGTATTCATATTAGTTATGTAGGAATAAGCAGCAATAAGCGTTAACTAACAGTTAATTAAGAGTGACATTATATCTTTAGTAAATATATATTCATCTTATGTAATGCACTGCAACGGATTGGCAGTGTACACAATGTCCACAATGAACTCCATGGGGTACCCAGTGACTGCTGGGAAGGGCTAAAGCAGTTATTGGTTCAGAAAATGAATGTATTTTAGGTAGTGCAGTAATGAGTATTAACAAAGACTAAATTAAGAGTTAACTGTGTTCAATATCCATTTATTAATGATGTTCCTGTTAGTAAATGCAGTATTAAGCATTAATTAACAGTTAATTAAGAATAACTAAATGTGTGATGTAATCTGTGAATGGTGTTCATATTAGTAATGTATTAATAAGTATTAACTAAGAGTTAATGAAGAGATAATTGTGTTTAGTAATCATTAATGGTATTCATGTTATTTGATGTAGTACAAGCATTAACTAACCATGAATTAACAGTTAACTGTGTTTAATAATCATTTATTAATGGTGTTGACTTTCTTTATAAATTATTTATACTTTTGTTAACTTGACTACCCAAATTGTATTTTATTTTTTTAACAAACCCCTCTGACAGTTTATTGTGCAGCGGGTTCTGTCAGATGGCATACAGACAGTGGAATGTGACGGTCTGGGGCACGGCCACAGGTCTAACAGGTTGTTTGCATGGAGCACGTCTCCTGCTGAGGGTGAGAACAGATTACATTCTGGCACATTCCTTCAGATGCTGCAGTCTGCTGAACACCACAGCGGCACATTCCTCTGAGCTGCAAAAAAGTGTTCACTCGATGCCATCTTCAAAAGGAAAGCGCAGCAGAGCTGTACTACGCGTCGTGAATGGACGATCTCAAACACTTCAGATGGGTTTCACATTTCTCCAGTGAGACCTTAAATAGTGTAACAATTTAATTCGATCTGTATGTTTTGGATCAAGTCAGGATGCGAGTGTCTATAAAACTGCCAGCGACAGAAACACACTCGTGTGTAAGGGTCGCTGTGCAGCAGCATCATATGTGTGCATACGGTTTTGTGCCGTGTCTCAATTACAGATCTGAGGAGAAGCACCTGCTGTGACAGAAGCTGCCGGGGTCATGACACTGAATTTCTGCAGCTACGGGGAGCGCTGGCGGTCAATTTGTTTTGCTGTTTCCTCAGTTCACCTTGGATCGATAACGTTTGAATAATCTCCCCAGAACAGCCATCAAGCAACCATTCAATTTCAAATATAGAACTTTTCTGACTTTTCTGCTTGCTTTAGGGATGATTCAGAGTGTGTTTCTAATGATGCACATGGACTAATGTTCTAGAGATCAAGTCAAAGCTGCATTTTCAGTATATAGCATGTTTTAAATGTTGCAGAATCTTAGAGCCTTGTTTTAATTGTTTAAATGCACCTTACTGAACATCAACAAAAAGGAACACAGACACAAAATAAACATCCAGAAAGATTTAAAGTCTCTGTTTCTTTTTTAATCAATATATTTTATTGAACAATACAGACAATATAAACAAATGTACAAATGGAACAAAGGAAAACTTAAAAAAAACAAAAACAAAAAAAAAACAAGACACACACACATGCACACACACACACACACATAGAGGGCCAATTAGTATATATATATATTTTTTTAAGTGGAGTGAGTGGCACCTGCGACCGCACAAGTGGCAGGGGGACAGACAGCAAAGCACGACCATAAGGAGATGATGCCAATTTCACTCCATTACATTAGAGTTCCCCAGGTGAAGGATGCTTCACATAGTTAGTCAGAGGCTTCCAGGGGTGATAGAACCTACTGGAGGAGCCTTGGAGTGAAGAAACAACACATCATGCAACCAGGCCTGAATAACATCTCTGATTCCTAAAATCTCTCTCCAGTAATGCATTTTTGTCAACCACATCTGGATCATTATGTGGATCTGGATCAAAATGCAGAAATGGATAGACAGTCATGGGATCCCAAACACAGCATTTTGATCCCGATCCTCCTGATACTTATTCCTGATTACTCACCTTTTATCTTAGTCTGTCATCATGATTACTTGTCTTCATCATGGGCCTGAACTTTAACCCTGAGCACTGATCTTTGATCCTGAACACTAACCTTTAATCCTGATTGGTGACCTTTAATCCTGATTACTGACTTTTGATCATGCTTCCTGACCTTTGATCCTTTTCTAGATTCAGATCCACACCAAGCTGTATTGGGTTCTTTCTTGATCCGTGTTCTCCCCCTTAGCCAAATTTAAGTGACATCACTTCATTAGTTTTTGCATCATCCTGCCAACAATTAAAACACAAAAACACAATATAATTAGAATAGCAGGTATGTGAATGTGTACAGCAAGGATTTGTGGGAGATCTAAATAACTTTTGAAATTACGTAGTAATAAAGACTGGGGGTGCTGCACAATGTCTGGGAACTAAAAGAGGTACTCCTTTTTAGGGCTGAAACGATTAGTTGAGTAACTTGAATAATTTGATTACAAAAAATGTTAGAGGCAAATTCTGTGCCTCGAAGCTTCGTTTAACTTTGTAGTACATATGCCAGGCCTGTGTGTGGCGCTACAATGTTCCCAGAAAAAAAAACAGAAGAAGACTAGAGGATAACATCTAATCAAATTAGCAACTATAGCTACCGCATTTAAATGCGACACAGAATAAAATAAAATATTAAAATGTCAACACTTTGGCCCAGCGATACTGTGCCATTGCTTAGGGAGAGCCATGGACAGTGGTGGGCACAGATAACCAAAACATTAACTTCAATAACAGATAATTGAAAAGTTATCTTCAATAAAGATAAAACAATAAACCACCCAAAAATATATCAGAAGTTACAGATAACCAATAACATAAATTCCAATATTACTTCTGACACATCTACAACTCGTAGTAGAACAAATTTAATAGCTTATAATAATAAAAACAAACGACAACAATAAGACCACACTTTTCTTTCAACATTCTGTTCCTGCTGGAAGCTCTTGCTTATTACAAAACTCCCAGTACAGAGACACTCCAAGAGCAGCCATAAAGCCAACTCTCTATCAATTGTAACACTCCAGTCAGGCGCAGGTCTTGAAAAATAAAGTCATGCTGACTTATGGTTTTGATTATAAATAACATTAATATCGATAGAATAACTCCATTAATGTCAATTATGTCATTTGTACAAAGTTAAAATATAACATATATCTTTTAATGTTGAATAATGCACTAATTGTGAGGTTTTGTAACAAACAGACAGATCGCAAAAGGATTCTGGGTAAAAGTGCCTCTTTTTGGAGCGAGGCGGAGGGGAAGGTGAAGGGCTACAAATCCTTCTGTTTGGAGTGGTAGGAGGAGCTTACTGCTGTCTCTGTAAAAACAAACATGGCGCCGAAAGAGCCGCACAAATGAAGCGGCTTTCATTACAAATTACTCTGTTTAGAAAGTTATAACTTGCCAAAAAACTTTACAGGCAGTTGTCTATGACAGCAGCGTGTCTGCTGCTGGATGCATGTTGCGTATGTTGTCGTTCTGAAGAATATCGTAACGTCGCTCGTGCGCTGCATTATAATGCACATACACACGAATGCTACGATAAGACACTTTTATATCTCACAACGGAGAAAATCATGATAAAGTGTAAGTATGTTAATTTGTATCTTCATTAGTCTTTGGATAATATCAATCCCTGCTGTTGGATTTCAAGGTCTGTAACAGGTGTGTATTTTGTAAACAAACGGAGCCCTGAACACACTCATCTAATAAGCTTTCAGGCAGAAAATGAAAAGTTTCATCAATGGGAATAAGTTGGAAAATATATACACACACATGTATATGTGTAACACATAACCTGACATCCTAATAGACTGATATTATTTGTCAAGGAAATTTCTAAAGGAAATAAGGCTGGATGCAAAAAATGGGAGAATTTGAAAAAGAAATAAGGTTGTAATTCCATTAAAAAAGTGAAACTTGTATAATGTATACATTCATTGCACACAAAAAAAGCCATTTGCAAAGCCAAAAAGTTGATTTGACAATCATCTGACATAACCGGGGTCAAAATAAATAGAACACTGCTATCTACTGGTTCCCACACGCTTAGTGAACACTACTGACCAGTAGATGGCAGTAGAGGCCTTGAAAACAAAATTCCAGATACAGTAATCGCTGTCTGCTACATTTAAAATGCGTGGAATTTAACAAATGCAAATAAAACCAACATCTATAAACGCAGAGAATATATTCAAGAGAGTTTTAGGCACTAGAGTTTAATGCTGTTGTCCGTGGAGCCTGAACAGAGTGTCTGAAATGCATTTGTCCTGTCATGATGTACTGAGATTACATTATCCTACCCAAAATGCATTGCGGGTCACAGGATGTGCTCACAAAACCTTAAAAATTAGCACATTACTTTAAAACTAAAACATATATCTGATATTTTCACTTAATAAAACTTCAGACATGACAGTAATTTTAAATAACTTGTCCAAAATTTGCTTGGTTAAAATTTGAACCATAAGTTAAAAACGTATGCCTCTGGATGACTTAGGTGATATCGGCAGCCTACTGGTATGGTATTAAACGAAATTTTTTTTTTCTTTTGGGGCTGTTTTTCTTTTGTTTGCAGAGGATTGATATGCTTTTTATACAAGCAGCAGTCTTCTGTTAGCAAAGGTTATAGCTGTGCGTCTGTTACAAACTTTTTAACAGGTGAGTGCTAAACCAATTTTAAAAATGCTTTTTACTGTTCAGCTTTGTTTATTTTGTTTATCGGTTTAAGTTATTGGACAAAGATTAATCGGAAGATAATTGGTCCGATAATGGTTTTTAAAGTTGGCGGTGGAAATCGTGTGGGGCCCGGCTCCTCTTTGGACGGTGGTCTCTTATCCTCGAGCCTGCCCACACGTCACCTTCGTACATTTGATTGTAATCCAAATTCTGAATCTGTCTGTATTTCGTTGTGCACCTTTCACAACAGTAAAGAGTTGTATTTTTGACTCATCCATTGTCCGTTCATTTATGCCACCTGTTATGGGTCCGTGTCACTACACTTTCCCAACAAAAGTATTTTGTTGTCACGTACAATGTCTGGCGAAATTCTATCCTAGGTCTTTTGGATCCTTTGGATCTATGAGGCTTAAATATGAAAAAGTATCGGTATTGAAATCAGCGATACTGGGCCTGTATTTACTTGGTATTGGATCAATACCAAAATTCCCGGTATCGCCCACCTCTACCAAGTAGGGCTAGACTAAACCACCTGCTGCTGAGTGGACTTTTACACCCGTGGGTTTTTTCCCCCACCATGTGGGTTCCTCTGTAAGTCTGCTGTGAATGTGCAGGGCCAAGACACTGTCTGAGAAAAAGATCCTTAGGTCGCTTTATGACGGGGCCGCCTACTAAAGCTGGAGTCAGTCTGCAAGTTAAGGCCAGAATAAATGCACTGAGCACTGAGACCTGTGCCATTATGCACAATTTATCACCAAGTCATCTGGAAAGAACATTTGCACTTTTGCCATGAAGCTCTTGATAAAATATTTCAGGAATAACAATATACTAGTTAAAATAATGTGTTTTGCTCTTTTCTGCTCACAAAATCTACAAGCTGAAACAGCGTCAAATCTGAAA
Organism: Thalassophryne amazonica; assembly: GCF_902500255.1. NCBI lineage: Eukaryota > Metazoa > Chordata > Actinopteri > Batrachoidiformes > Batrachoididae > Thalassophryne > Thalassophryne amazonica. Next base: position 51,767,914 of record NC_047104.1, read on the forward strand.
GATAACACCCGAGTTGACGGGGATTAGTTAACCTGAAAAGTAACTACACAGTAACTGTGTGATATCACTGAGAAAGTATGCAGGAGGAAACGACTAGTTTTCATTTTTGGTCATGGAGCGGCGGCGGCACATGGCCCCTTTGTCAGCGTCGGATTATCAGCAGTGAGCTCTCACAAAAGGAAATGCTTGTGGCGCTACAGTAACAGAAGGATAAAATCAAGCGTGTGATGATTGGGGTGACACATTTGTTTGGCTGTAATGAAAATAAGCCCACTGATGGTGCATTTGATCACAAGCCCGAGCCCCCATGCACCCCCACATCCTGTCTGTTTATCCTGCGTACGGGTAGCAGACAGACAGTGGCGGCTCAGGAGAGCTGAGCGTCTACCACACGGTCACTTTGCATATACTGCTGCTGTGTTCATTTGCCAATCACCAAGTTATTCAAATCCACATTTGTTCAGTGCTGTACACTTCCATATATGGCCCAGAGAGAGGAAAGACGATGATGAGAAACTTTAAAGTCATTCTTTAATTTCACACTTGTTTGTATTTAAATTTTATTTCCAAAATATGTGTTGTGGATGGTAATGACAGAACACTATCTACTGTCTGATATTAAATTGATCTTTTCAGTCATTTATATTCATGCATTTCCTGTATCTTCTCCATAATAGGGGGACCGCATACCCGGAAGTTGCCTCCACGCATTGCATCATGGGATAGTCTGTATGCCTACAGCCAGTGTCCGTGGATGCAATCAAACAGAGATGCGGTACTTTTAAGCCAATTTTGGACACATAAGATATACCTGGAGCTGTTATTAACTCACCTTTTGAGGCAGCAACGGTAGTGGAACTAAAAAGAAGGTTAAAGTGCAGAACTGCAAGTTTAAAAGGCAAGAAAAAATTGAACATATTTAGAGGTTTTATATGAAATGTTCAATATTTGGCCTTTTCCACAGGGAAAATATCTGTTGTAATGAATATAATCTTGGCTATGCAAAAGTATGCATCTTTGACATCATTCTGAGCCATACTGCAGTGAAGTAAGTTGGACGCTGGACATTCCAATATTTGTCACTTTTATTCAGTGTTGGTGGCAGGTAACCTAGGGGTCATCAATAAATTACTGTTTGAATTAAACCTTTTTTTTTCAATAGCTTGCATGCCAGATGACCTAGGCACCCCCAATCAATGGAGGGTGGTTCTGAGATGTGGGACCAATCAGGCACATCTCAAGATAAAAGATTTACCTGCACCTTCTATTTTATGTTAAATTTTTTTTTAAATTCTTTGCTTTTCTATAGTGTCTGCAGCTGAACCAGTTTTTTTGAAATTTGGTGGAAGGTTGGTGTATGGGCCAAGGAGGAAACCATAAAATTTTGGAGTGGCTTTGATTATGGTGGCAGATGCAGAATTCATATATCCATGGAAATATACGAGGTCTGTTAGAAAAGTATCCGACCTTTTTATTTTTTTCAAAAACCATATGGATTTGAATCACGTGTGATTGCATCAGCCAAGCTTGAACCTTTGTGCGCATGCGTGAGTTTTTTCACGCCTGTTGGTTGCGTCATTCGCCTGTGAGCAGGCTTTGTGTGAGCAGTGGTCCTCCCCTCTCGTTGGAGTTTTATTGCGAATAAATGTCTGAACGATTTGGAGCTTTGCTGCATCAATTTTTTCCAGAAACTGTGAGAGACCTCCAGGTGGACACCATTCGGAAAATTCAGATGGCTTTCAGGGACGATTTTATGGGGAGTGCTCCAGCCGGTTTAAAGACCACCCACAGCTGCTGAGAGCGCGCCGTGCTCTGAGCACCGATCGACAGGCTGAATCAACCAGATCATTTCCAACGTGAAGGCTTTGTTGATCCAGGACATCGTCTGACTTACACAAAAATGGCAGGAGACGTGGACATCAGTACTTTTTCGGCACATTCCACTGTTACAGTTTTTTTTCATGGAAAGAGAAGCGGAAGGATGCGTCACGGAGCCGTTCATGGCGCGGCACAAAAACACCTCCGTGTTGGTCTCACAGGACGGCTTTGAGATGGCTTACAGACGGCTTTCGGTGGTTTTTCAGTCGTGTGACTATCCGAGAAATTGTGGATGAGCCTGGACATGCCAGAACATGTCCTGTGAGGCTTCATCACGGCGTTGCTTTAAGCCATGCGGCACCGCCGCGATGCGCAGAATTCCTCTGCACGTCTGTCTCAATGTGCCGAAAAAGTGCTGATGTCCACGTCTTCCACAATTCCTGTGCTAGTCAGATGATGTCCCGGATAAAACATAGCGTCCAGTTTGGAAATGAACGGCGCATTCCACTGTTACAGGAGTTTTTGTCATGGAAAGAGGAGCGCCGCTCTGCCGTAACGTAACCACGAACCCCCCCATCAGGACAACCCCCCCACCCCGTTTTTTTTTTTTCGGCACGGTCGTGCCGCCCCCCGATGCCACCCCGGGCAGCTGCCCGGACGGCCCATTTCCAGGACTGCCCCTGTGTACTGAGCACAACTAATGGTTTATTAATGCTTAGTAAAGGCTTAATAATTTGTGAGGAAAAAATGTAAAGACAATAAAAATATGATTTGTAAAGTATTTTTATCACCAATGAATAGTCTGATTTTATGTTTGTAAATGATGAACTATTAATGATCAACTTTTCTTAAATGGTTTATAGAGAATTAAAAAATAATTTATGTTTTACAAAGACATTACATATTTTGTTGTTAATAATTATTAAGCCATCTATTTATGTTCTTACCAGTAAGTAGCTAATAGAAAAAGAAAGCTTTGTTAATGTTGGGAAAGTGTAATGACACGGACCCACAACAGGGGGCGAAAATGAGCGGACAATGGAATGAGCCAAAAGATAACAACTTTACTGTTGTGAATGTGCACAACAAAATACAGACAATTACAGAATTTGAAATCAGTCAATGTATAAAGGTGACGTGTGGGCAGGCTCGAGGATAGAAGACGTCTGTCCAGAGAAACGCTGGGTCCCACACGATTTCCACTGCCAACGGGCCTGAAGTACACCGGAGCTGCCAAGTCCTGAGTCCCCAGGTGGCACCGTCTCCAGCTGTCAGACCTGGTACTGCTGGCAAGAAGCAGAAACAGTTAGGCGTGGGTGTGTGCACACCCAGTAACACAGTCAGTAAACGTCCTCTCCTGTCGGTAGGTGGGAAACAACACCTCCACCTCCTGATCACAATTATATGCAGCATCTGTGTGAGTTACTTATCCGTTGAGGAGCGAAATCCGTCATCTCCTCCACAGTTCCACCGACTCAGCCTTCAGCTGCGGATAAACTCTACGTAATACTGACTTACGGCTGAGAGTTTACCTTGTAGGTAGACGATTTCTCGGCAGGGAGGTGGAGTTGCTGCCCGGCTTTTAATGTGGATGGTGATGAGTGACAGCTGGTGATGAGGTGGTAATGATTGATTGCTGTCACTCCCAGCTGCTCCTGCGAGGTGGCTGCGCCCTCTCGTGCCTGAAGCCCGCACTTCAGGCAGGGCACCCTCTGGTGGTGGGCCAGCAGTACCTCCTCTTCAGCGGCCCACACAACAGGAACCCCCCCCTCAACGGGCGCCTCCAGATGACCAGGCTTGTCCGGATGAAGGGGTGTAGAAGTCGGCCAGGAGGGCCAGGTCCAGGATGAAGCTCCTCTTCACCCAGGAGCGCTCTTTGGGCCCATAACCCTCCCAGTCCACCAGATACTGGAACCCCCAGCCCCGTCGACGAATGTCCAAGAGCCTGCGCACTGTCCACGCAGGCTCTCCGTCGATGATTTGGGCAGGAGGCGGTGCCGGTCCGGGGGTGCAGAGTGGTGAGGTATGGTAGGGCTTGATGCGGGACACGTGGAACACTGGATGAATCCGCAGTGAAGCAGGAAGTTGCAGTTTCGCTGCGGCCGGACTGAGGACTTTGAGGATTTTGTAGGGTCCAATGAAACGGTCCTTGAGTTTCTGAGATTCCACGTGGAGTGGGATGTTCTTCGTAGATAACCAAACCTCCTGCCCGGGCTGGTATGCAGGGGCCGGGGAATGCTGGCGGTCCACATGGACCTTGGCCCTCGTCCGGGCTTTGAGCAGGGCAGAGCGGGCAGTGCGCCACACCCGACGGCACCTCCTCAGGTGGGCCTGGACCGAGGGCACGCCGACCTCTCCCTCCGTGAGTGGAAACAATGGGGGCTGGTACCCCAAACATACCTCAAACAGGGAGAGGCCGGTGGCAGAAGAGATTTGGCTGTTGTGAGCGTACTCGATCCAGGCCAGATGGTTGTTCCAGGCTGTCGGGTGCGCGGAGGTCACGCAGCGGATGGCCTGCTCCAGCTCCTGGTTCGCCCGCTCTGCCTGTCCGTTCGTCTGGGGATGGTACCCGGACGAGAGGCTTACGGTGGCCCCCAGTTCCCTACAGAAACTCCTCCAGACTTGCGAGGAGAACTGGGGACCATGGTCGGAGACGATGTCTGAGGGAATCCCATGCAGATGTACAACATGGTGGACCAGGAGGTCTGCTGTCTCCTGGGCCGTTGGGAGCTTCGGGAGGGCAACGAAGTGGGCCACCTTGGAGAACCGGTCCACTATTGTGAGGATGGTAGTCATGCCCTGGGACGGCAGGAGGCCCGTGACGAAGTCCAGGCCGATGTGGGACCAGGGGCGATGAGGCACCGGTAGCAGATGGAGGAGTCCTTGTGTCTTCTGGTGATCAGCCTTGCCCCTGGCGCAGTTGGTACAGGCCTGGACGTATTCCCGGACGTCGGCCTCCGTGGACGCCCACCAGAAGCGCTGCCGGACCACTGCCATGGTTCTTCGCACCCCTGGGTGACAGGAGAGCTTGGAACCGTGACAGAAGTCCAGGAATACGGCTCTGGCCTCTGGTGGGACGTAGAGCTTTTTCTTAGGGCTGGTCCCTGGGTCCGGGTTCCGTGCCAGGGCCTCCCGGACGGTCTTCTCCATGTCCCAGGTGAGGGTGGCCACGATAGTGGACTCGGGGATGATGGTTTCCGGTGGATCTGACAGCTCGGTTTTGACTTCCTCTTCATGTACCGGGACAAGGCGTCAGATCATTGATTCTTGGTCCCGGGGCGGTAGGTGATGTGGAAGTGAAAACGCCCGAAGAACAGTGACCCTTGGGCTTGCCTGGGGTTCAGCTGCTTGGCGGTCCGGATGTACTCCAGGTTCCGATGGTCCATGAAAACCGTAAATGGTACCGCAGCTCCTTCCAACAGGTGTCTCCACTCCTCAAGAGCCTCTTTCACTGCTAGGAGTTCCCGATTGCTGACATCATAGTTCCTTTCTGCCGGGGTCAACCTGCGGGAGAAATAGGCACGGGGTGGAGGACCTTATCGGACTCCCTGCTCTGGGACAGCACGGCTCCTATCACTGAGTCAGAGGCATCCACTTCAACTATAAACTGGCGGCTAGGATCAGGCTGCACCAGAACTGGTGCAGTCGAAAACCGGCAATTCAACTCCCTAAACGCGGCCTCGCACAGAATCCGACCAGGTGAAGGGGACCTTAGAGGAGGTCAGGGCTGTCAAGGGACTAATCACCTGACTGTAGCCCTTAATGAACCTCCTGTAGAAATTTGCAAAGCCGAGGAACTGTTGCAGCTTCCTACGTCTTGTTGGTTGGGGCCAATCTCTCACCGCCGCAACCTTGGCTGGATCAGGGGCGACGGAGTTGGAGGAGATTATGAACCCCAGGAAGGACAAAGAAGTGCAGTGGAACTCGCACTTCTCGCCCTTCACAAACAGCCGGTTCTCCAACAACCGCTGCAGGACCTGACGTACATGCTTAACATGATTCTCAGGATCCGGGAAAAGATGAGGATATCGTCCAGGTATACGAAGACGAATCGGTGCCTGAAGTCCCGCAAGACGTCATTTACCAAGGCTTGGAACATCGTGGGGGCATTAGTGAGGCCGAACGGCATGACCAGGTACTCAAAGTGACCTAAGGGGGTGTTAAATGCCGTCTTCCATTCATCTCCCTTCCGGATCCGAACCAAGTGATAAGCATTCCTAAGATCCAGTTTCGTAAAGATTTTGGCTCCATGCAGGGGCGTGAACACTGAATCTAACAGGGGCAGCGGGTATCGGACCCGGAAGGGAGAGGGACGGCGTGTGCCCGGCCACGTCCTTCGTCTCGCTCCCGACGCCGTTCGTCTAACCGATTGTCTAATTGTATAACCAGGTCGATAATCAGAATCAGAAGAAGTTTATTGCCATTGCCAATGAACAGGATTCACAGACTAGGAATTTGCTTCGATATAATGGTGCAACATTAAACAGAGAGCAATATAAAATGCTAAGATAAAATATACAATATGTGCCAAAATAAGACAAAATATAAGATAAAAATGACATATGAAATATGAAAGGCTGTGTGCAACAGAAAAACAGAAAGAAAGAGGAAGAGAAAAAAACTGCAGTGGGAGGAGTGCAATTAAAACCAAAGTACATTGTCTAAAGTGACCCGTGAAAAAATGATAAAGTGACAGAGTTAAGGTTAAGATGACTGAGTTATGAAGTGTTCATGAGTCTAACGGCAGAGGGGAAGAAACTGTTCTTATGGCGGGAGGTTCTGGTCCGGATGGACCGTAGCCTCCTGCCCGAGGGGAGCGGTTTGAATAGACTGTGTGCAGGGTGAGAAGGGTCAGCTGTGATCCGACCTGCTCGGCCCAGAGTCCTGGAGACGTGCAGGTCGTGGAGAGATGGAAGGCTACAGCCGATCACCTTCTCAGCAGAGGCCACAATGCGCTGCAATCTGTGTCTGTCCCTGGCTGTGGCCCCGGCGTACCACACTGTGATGGAGGAGCAGAGGATGGACTCGATGATGGCCGTGTAGAACTGCACCATCAGCTGGACAGGTAGCTTGGCCTTCTTCAGCTGCCGCAGGAAGTACATCCTTTGCTGGGCCTTCTTGATGAGGGAGCTGATGGTTGACTCCCACTTGAGGTCCTGGGTGATGGTGGTGCCAAGGAAGCGGTGACAGTCCACAGTGGTGATGGGGCTGTTGGTGAGGGCGAGGGAGGGTAGGGGGGCTGTGGCTTTCCTGAAGTCCACGATCATCTCCACTGTTTTCTGGGCTTGAGCTCCAAGTTGTTGCTGCTGCACCAGGTCACCAGCCGGTCCACCTCCCTCCTGTAGGCAGACTCATCCCCATCCGAAATGAGTCCGATGAGGGTGGTGTCGTCCGCAAACTTGATGAGCTTTACGGAGTCATGGCTGGAGGTGCAGCAGTTAGTGTACAGGGAGAAGAGCAGAGGGGAAAGGACACAGCCTTGTGGAGATCCTGTGCTGAGAGCCCGAGTGTTCGAGACATTCTTTCCCAGCCTCACATGCTGACTCCGGTCCATCAGGAAGTCTGTGATCCACCTGCAGGTGGAGTCGGGCACGTGGAGCAGAGAAAGCTTGTCCTGGAGCAAAGCCGGAAGGATGGTGTTGAATGCAGAGCTGAAGTCCACAAACAGGATCCTAGCGTAGGTACCTGGGGAGTCCAGGTGCTGCAGGATGGAGTGCAGGGCGGAGGAGCTGGAATCCCTCTAGTTGGTGCGCGCAGTCCGGTGTCTGTGCATTTAACCACGTCTCCGTGAAGCACAGTACACAAGATAAGGAGGAATCTCTATTCTTCTTCATCAGCCGTGCCAGCTCATCCATCTTGTTGTGGAGTGAGCGGACGTTGGAGAGAAAAATCCCAGGTAGGGGCGTGTGCGTGCCCCTTCGTCTGAGGTGCACGAGAGCTCCAGCTCATTTTCCTCTCCGCCGGCGTCTCACTCTTTTGGCCAAAAAGTGAACCAGTTCAGCTGCAGGCACTAAAAAAACTGGCGTAATGTCCGTGGGTGTTGATGATCTGAAGTTTAGAAGCTCCTCGCTGGTGTAGGAGCATGATGACACTCGATTTACGGACAAAAACAGACAAAACAGGGAGCACCAGAATAGCAGGGCGCCTTCACATGGCGCCATCTTGGATACGAGCCCATCTAAATCCCGCGGCTCGTCCTTAGCCACCAGATGCTCCTTTAGGACCAGAGACAGTCCGTTTACAAAGGCGGCGCAGAGTGCAGCAGCATTCCAGCCGGCTCTCGCAGCCGCGATGCGGAAGTCCACTGCATACTCGGCTGCACTCCGACGCCCCTGTCTCATAGATAGCAGCACCGTTGAAGCGGTCTCGCCTCTATGTGGGTGATTGAACACCAGTCTGAACTCCCTCACAAACTCAGTATATATTGTTAGGAGCCGTGAATTCTGCTCCCAAAGCGCCATAGCCCAGGCGCGTGCCTCACCTCGAAGCAAATTAATCACATAAGCCACCCAGCTAGAGTCCGATGCGTACATGACGGGACGCTGTGCAAAGACGAGCGAACACTGCATTAAGAAGTCTGCGCACGTCTCTACACAACCTCCGTACGGTTCCGGGGGACTTATGTATGCTTCAGGGGATGGTGGGGGGTTCGTTGAACGACCAGTGGAATTTCTATATTTGGCACCAGGACAGCAGTAGGAGGAGCTGCAGCCGCGCCTTGTGCACGCGCTTCCACCTGTGCAGTGAGAGCCTCCATCCTGCGATTGAGTATTTTGCTCTGCTCGGTCACTAAGTCCATCCGAGCAGTGAAGGCGGTTAAGATGTCTGCAACTCACCTAACACGCCTCCTGCTGGCGTCTGTGCACCCTGCTCTTCCATTGGTTGTTCAACTGATAGTTGATGCCCCTCGGAATCCATGACGTTGGCCGAGAAATCCTGTTGGGAAAGTGTAATGACACGGGCCCACAACAGGGGGCGTAAATGAACGGACAATGGAATGAGCCAAACGATAACAACTTTACTGTTGTGAATGTGCACAACGAAATACAGACAATTACAGAATTTGAAATCAGTCAATGTATAAAGGTGACGTGTGGGCAGGCTCGAGGATAGAAGACGTCTGTCCAGAGAAACGCCGGGTCCCACACGATTTCCACTGCCAACGGGTCTGAAGTACACCGGAGCTGCCAAGTCCTGAGTCCCCAGGTGGCCACTGTCTCCAGCTGTCAGACCTGGTACTGCTGGCAAGAAGCAGAAACAGTTAGGCGTGGGTGTGTGCACACCCAGTAACACAGTAAACGTCCTCTCCTGTCGGTAGGTGGGAAACAACACCTCCACCTCCTGATCACAATTATATGCAGCGTCTGTGTGAGTTACTTATCCGGTGAGGAGCGAAATCCGTCATCTCCTCCACAGTTCCACTGACTCAGCCTCCAGCTGCGGATAAACTCTACGTACGCCTGCAAACAATCTCAAGGATAACACGTATACATTGTAATACTGACTTACGGCTGAGAGTTTACGTTGTAGGTAGACGATTTCTCGGCAGGGAGGTGGAGTTGCTGCCCGGCTTTTAATGTGGATGGTGATGAGTGACAGCTGGTGATGAGGTGGTGATGATTGATTGCTGTCACTCCCGGCTGCTCCTGCGAGGTGGCTGCACCCTCTCGTGCCTGAAGCCCGCACTTCAGGCAGGGCGCCTTCTGGTGTGGGGCCAGCAGTACCTCCTCTTCAGCGGCCCACACAACAGTTAATGTTTTACAAGTCATTACTTAACCATTTACTTACGCTTTATAAATGCTTTACTAATGCTTTATAGCGTGCAGTTAAGTAGGTACTTAACCATTACACTTTATAAATGCTTTATTAATGCTTTATAGCGTGCAGTTAATACAAAGTGTTACCATAATTTTTTTTAGATTTTTGCACATTTATTAAAAAAGAAAAACTAAGAAATCACATGTACATAAGTATTCATAGCCTTTGTCATGAAGCTCAAACTGAGCTCAGGTGTCTCCTGTTTCCACTAACCATCCTTGAGATGTTTCTACAGCTTAATTGGAGTCCACCTGGGGTAAATTCAGTTGATTGGACATGATTTGGAAAGGCACACACCTGTTTACATATAAGGTCCCACAGTTGACAGGGCATGTCAGAGCACAAACCAAGCATGAAGTCAAAGTAATTGTTTGTAGACCTCCAAGACAGAACTGTATCGAGGCACAAATATGAGTACAGAAGCATTTCTGCATTGAAGGTACCATTGAGCACAGTGGCCTCCATTATCTGCAAATGGAAGAAATTGGGATCCACCATGACTCTTCCTAGAGCTGGCTGGAGAAGTAGAAGGGCCTTACTCAGGGAGTTGACCAAGAACCAATGGTCATTCTGTCAGAGCTCCAACATTCCTCTGTGGAGAGAGGAGAACCTTCCAGAAGTACAACCATCTCTACAGCAATCAGGTGGTCAGTGTGATTAGTGTGGTCAGACTGAAGCCACTCCTTAGTAAAAGGCACAGGGGGATGTTTTTCAGCTGCAGGAACTAGGAGACTAGTCAGGATTAAGGAAAAGATGAATGCACCAATGTACAGAGACATCCTGGATGAAAACCTACTCCAGAGTGCTCTTGACCTCAGACTGGGGCTACAGTTAATTTTTCAGCAGGACAATGACCCGAAGCACACAGCCAAGATATCAAAGGAGTGGCTTCAGGACAACTCTATGAATGTCCTTGAGTCACCCAGCCAGAGTCCAGACCTGAATTTGACTGAACATCTCTGGAGAGATCTGAAAATGTCTGTGTACCGACACTCCTCATCCAACCTGATGGAGCTTGAGAGGTGCTGCAAAGAGGAATGGGCAAAACTGCCCAAAGATAGGTGCACCAAGCTTGTGGCATCATATTCAATCAATCAATCAATCAACTTTTTTCTTATATAGCGCCAAATCACAACAAACAGTTGCCCCAAGGCGCTCCATATTGTAAGGCAAGGCCATACAATAATTATGAAAAACCCCAACGGTCAAAACGACCCCCTATGAGCAAGCACTTGGCAACAGTGGGAAGGAAAAACTCCCTTTTAACAGGAAGAAACCTCCAGCAGAACCAGGCTCAGGGAGGGGCAGTCTTCTGCTGAGACTGGTTGGGGCTGAGGGAAAAAACCAGGAAAAAGACATGCCGTGAAGGGGGGCAGAGATCGATCACTAATGATTAAATGCAGAGTGATGCATACGGAGCAAAAAGAGAAAGAAACAGTGCATCATGGGAACCCCCCACAATCTACGTCTAAAGCAGCATAACCAAGGGATGGTCCAGGGTCACCCGATCCAGCCCTAACTATAAGCCTTAGCGAAAAGGAAAGTTTTAAGCCTAATCTTAAAAGTAGAGAGGGTATCTGTCTCCCTGATCTGAATTGGGAGCTGGTTCCACAGGAGAGGAGCCTGAAAGCTGAAGGCTCTGCCTCCCATTCTACTCTTACAAACCCTAGGAACTACAAGTAAGCCCGCAGTCTGAGAGCGAAGCGCTCTAATGGGGTAATATGGTACTACGAGGTCCCTAAGATAAGATGGGACCTGATTATTCAAAACCTTATAAGTAAGAAGAAGAATTTTAAATTCTATTCTAGAATTAACAGGAAGCCAATGAAGAGAGGCCAACACGGGTGAGATATGCTCTCTCCTGCTAGTCCCCGTCAGTACTCTAGCTGCAGCATTCTGAACCAACTGAAGGCTTTTTAGGGAACTTTTAGGACAACCTGATAATAATGAATTACAATAGTCCAGCCTAGAGGAAATAAATGCATGAATTAGTTTTTCAGCATCACTCTGAGACAAGACCTTTCTGATTTTAGAGATATTGCGTAAATGCAAAAAGGCAGTCCTACATATTTGTTTAATATGCGCTTTGAATGACATATCCTGATCAAAAATGACTCCAAGATTTCTCACAGTATTACTAGAGATCAGGGAAATGCCATCCAGAGTAACGATCTGGTTAGACACCATGCTTCTAAGATTTGTGGGGCCAAGTACAATAACTTCAGTTTTATCTGAGTTTAAAAGCAGGAAATTAGAGGTCATCCATGTCTTTATGTCTGTAAGACAATCCTGCAGTTTAGCTAATTGGTGTGTATCCTCTGGCTTCATGGATAGATAAAGCTGGGTATCATCTGCGTAACAATGAAAATTTAAGCAATACCGTCTAATAATACTGCCTAAGGGAAGCATGTATAAAGTGAATAAAATTGGTCCTAGCACAGAACCCTGTGGAACTCCATAATTAACTTTAGTCTGTGAAGAAGATTCCCCATTTACATGAACAAACTGTAATCTATTAGACAAATATGATTCAAACCACCGCAGCGCAGTGCCTTTAATACCTATGACATGCTCTAATCTCTGTAATAAAATTTTATGGTCAACAGTATCAAAAGCAGCACTGAGGTCCAACAGAACAAGCACAGAGATAAGTCCACTGTCCGAAGCCATAAGAAGATCATTTGTAACCTTCACTAATGCTGTTTCTGTACTATGATGAATTCTAAAACCTGACTGAAACTCTTCAAATAGACCATTCCTCTGCAGGTGATCAGTTAACTGTTTTACAACTACCCTCTCAAGAATCTTTGAGAGAAAAGGAAGGTTGGAAATTGGCCTATAATTAGCTAAGATAGCTGGATCAAGTGATGGCTTTTTAAGTAATGGTTTAATTACTGCCACCTTAAAGGCCTGTGGTACATAACCAACTAACAAAGATAGATTGATCATATTTAAGATTGAAGCATTAAATAATGGTAGGACTTCCTTGAGCAGCCTGGCAGGAATGGGGTCCAATAAACATGCCGATGGTTTGGACGAAGCAACCAATGAAAATAACTCAGACAGAACAACCGGAGAGAAAGAGTCTAACCAAATACCGGCATCACTGAAAGCAGCCAAAGATAACGATACATCTTTGGGATGGTTATGAGTAATTTTTTCTCTAATAGTCAAAATTTTGTTAGCAAAGAAAGTCATGAAGTCATTACTAGTTAAAGTTAATGGAATACTCAGCTCAATAGAGCTCTGACTCTTTGTCAGCCTAGCTACAGTGCTGAAAAGAAACCTGAGGTTATTCTTATTTTCTTCAATTAGTGATGAGTAGAAAGATGTCCTAGCTTTACGGAGGGCTTTTTTATAGAGCAACAAACTCTTTTTCCAGGCTAAGTGAAGATCTTCTAAGTTAGTGATACGCCATTTCCTCTCCAACTTACGGGTTATCTGCTTTAAGCTACGAGTTTGTGAGTTATACCACGGAGTCAGACACTTCTGATTTAAAGCTCTCTTTTTCAGAGGAGCTACAGCATCCAAAGTTGTCTTCAAAGAGGATGTAAAACTATTGATGAGATACTCTATCTCACTTACATAGTTTAGGTAGCTACTCTGCTCTGTGTTGGTATAAGACATTAGAGAACATAACGAAGGAATCATATCCTTAAACCTAGTTACAGCGCTTTCTGAAAGCCTTCTAGTGTAATGAAACTTATTCCCCACTGCAGGGTAGTCCATCAGGGTAAATGTAAATGTTATTAAAAAATGATCAGACAGAAGGGAGTTTTCAGGGAATACTGTTAAATCTTCTATTTCCATACCATAAGTCAGAACAAGATCTAAGATATGATTAAAGTGGTGGGTGGACTCATTTACTTTTTGAGCAAAGCCGATAGAGTCCAATAATAGACCAAATGCAGTGTTGAGGCTGTCATTCTCAGCATCTGTGTGGATGTTAAAATCGCCCACTATAATTATCTTATCTGAGCTAAGCACTAAGTCAGACAAAAGGTCTGAAAATTCACAGAGAAACTCACAGTAACGACCAGGTGGACGATAGATAATAACAAATAAAACTGGTTTTTGGGACTTCCAATTTGGATGGACAAGACTAAGAGACAAGCTTTCAAATGAATTAAAGCTCTGTCTAGGTTTTTGATTAATTAATAAGCTGGAATGGAAGATTGCTGCTAATCCTCCGCCACGGCCCGTGCTACGAGCATTCTGACAGTTAGTGTGACTCGGGGGTGTTGACTCATTTAAACTAACATATTCATCCTGCTGTAACCAGGTTTCTGTTAGGCAGAATAAATCAATACGTTGATCAATTATTATATCATTTACCAACAGGGACTTAGAAGAGAGAGACCTAATGACCTAATATTCAAGAAGATATGAGGCTGTAATTTCTGCCAAATGTGCAGCAACAACGTATTGAGCAAAGGGTGTGAATACTTATGTACTGGTATGTTCTTTAATAAGTTAGCAAAATTAATAATAATAATAATAAAAAAAAAACTTTTTCATGTCATTGTGGGGTGTTCTGACTAGAATTGTGAGGGAAAAATTCATTTACTCCATTGGAATAAAGCTGTAACATAACAAAATGTGGAAAAGGCGCTGTGAATACTTTCTGAATGCAATAATATATATACTCGTATAATGCTGCACCTGATTAAAGGCTGTGCCGGTAGAATTCTTGTTCTATGTATTGCACGATTTTCATCACAAAATTCAGCTCATTCTGCAGGTTTTTACATTTTAGGAGGGATGGAAGTAAGTAAAATTAAATTGTTAAAAAATAAAGGTGATGAAAATGCATTTTTAAAATGCAGCAATGACTTATCAAATGATTTGATTCATTTAAAGACAATTACGTAACAACAGTAGTTAAAAATTAGTGTGGAGAGTGAAAGGCTGTTTAGCTCAGTGTCACACATTGTCGATAAAACAGAAACAGGCTCACACACAGAGAAGCTTCTTTTCATCAAAAAGAATTTGTCCCTCACATTTTCAAAAAAGGCTTTTAGTCCTTACAGGCATAAATAAAGTTATTGATGGACAGTTTCAGTTCTGTTATTGGTGTGGTATATTTTGTAGTGCTGAAGTCCACAGGTTACATTTCAGTGAGATGCCTGGCAGTGTCATGTTTGTTAAGAAACACACAATTAATGTTAAAGCACAGTTTGTTGAAGTCAAAAGTGAAGTTACCTGATTTAAGTGAAATGTTTGTAAGTAAAAACGAAGCAAATGTTATTGGTAGCAGTTATAGTCAGAAGTAAGGAACAACTGATGAATAAAACATGTTTTCAAAGTCATCATAAAACTGTAATGGTATCATTAAGTATCGACAGGGGCGTAGGTTTGCATATGGACCATAGGGACAAGTCACAACCAATATTTTGGGATGGCAAAATAGTCCCTACCAATATTTAGCATTTTTGTTTATATAACAAAATCATTCACTATTTTTTTTCAAACTCGATACTATAATTTTAGTCGTCACGTTTTGTGTTTTCGACGTGCCAGAATGACAGGGTTACCCATGTTGCAATTTCATTGGCTCACGTTCTTCTCACATGGACGTAAACAAAGCGCATCTTGTGGCAGGCAGTGCTTAATTTGTAAAGTGGGAGGTCCCGGAGCGCAGAGGATGGGTGGCTCCGGTGCAGTGTTGCCAGATGTACGATAATTATCGTATTTGTACGATAGTTTTGCCCTCTGTACGATGTACGATCAATAATGGGAAAAAACCCAAATATGTACGATAATTTCTGTTGGTTGCCCAAACACGCATCTCTCTCTGACACCCAAGAATCATTTTGCAGGCGTTGCACTCAGGCGGCATCAAAGACACACCACACACAGGGCTGCTGCTGGCTTTGGGCTGCCGGGACAGTCATTTGAATGAGTTCCCATCCAATCTCTGCAGGACAGGACAGGAAGATTCCCCAACCAACAACATCTTTTTTTTTTTTTTTTTCAAAACTGTATTTCAACAAATGCAATAACAAACGAACAAAATACAAGAGCAAAGAGATATACAAGAAAAATTAAAAAAAAGTTCAAGTTCCTTATGGAGGTGTCAACATTTTTTCTGTGTTCACCAAAATCTGCACAAGTGGCCATGGCATCGGATGACGACAGCGACCTCGAGGTTGAATTCGACTCTTTCTAGTCTGGTAATTAACATGTTTGTGTTACTTCACAGTCTGGTAGTGCATTTGCGTTCTTTTTGTGCCATAGTTTCCCCATTACTATAATTACTGTTTAAAAATGTGACATAAAATTCTTTGTAAATTAAAAAAAAACCGCTAAAATAGCTACGTTGTATGCGTTTTGTTTGTGTACGATAATTTCTCCCAAAATACGATAATTTTGAGGTTTTGGTACGATAGTTTCATATTTCATATCTGGCAACACTGCTCCGGTGCAGAAAAACAAGAAGGGGGGGGGGGGGGGTAGGGGTTGCGAACAATGCTGTGCGCCACACTTAAAATAAACTGCACACCCACACAAACACGCACACACACCTTCACAAATGACACTAACACCCTGCCTTTTCCTCAAAAAATACTACATTTATGTTTGCTGTCTGTCTCTGTACTTTTCTGTCACTTTTGCGCTCTTTTTCATACTTTTCCCTCGTTTCAAAAGTCACCGAACGCGCTTTACCGTAATATATGCAACATATAGCATACTGTTGGAAAGCACGGGTTCTTGGCTTGCTGTCAGTGTTGAAATTTTTCAGAGTGAGGGCTTACATGAGAACTTACGGTAATGAGAATCAGCGGCGCACTAGTGTGAAACTTCCGTGTTTTTCCTCTGCGTTATGACATCACAGGCTTACGTTTACCGTAATACACCATATATATCATTGGAAATCCCTTTTTTTTTTTTTTTGGCAAATTAGATTGCCAGATACCTACAACTGCATTATTGATGAAGAGAATAGATTATACATCTTGTTTGCAAAAACTTTTTTTTTTTGTTAGCTCCACAAGTATTTTTTTTTGTTGTCTTGTTCTCTCAGGTGTAGGCCTATAGAATAGATTCGTGATTTTGGGTGCAATTTTGTTATTTAAGCTATTTGTTTGTTTGCCTACACACTTAATATTGTAAATAAAGTTTTAAATTATTCAGCATTATGTCGTCATATGTTATGTATTATGCTGTACTTGTGCGTCTAATGGTATGAGGTTAGGGGGTGATGGTGGTGAGCAGGGGGGCCGGGTGGGGTGTGTGGTATTGTCCCTACCAAAGCTGAGACCAAACCTACGCCCTTGAGTATCGACGAGTACCCAAATGCATGTACTTGTACTCAGTCTGGAAAAAAAATGGTATTGGTGCATCCCCTATATATATTAAAATGTGGAGTTGCATCAGGAAGGGCATCCGGCATAAAACTTGTGCCAATTCAACATGCAAATCCACCTTGGATTTGCTGTGGCGACTCGCGGGGGCAGCAGCTCAAGCAAAGCCGCCCAGACCTCCCGATCCACACACACCTCCCCCAGCTCCTCCGGGGGAACCCCAAGGTGTTCCCAAGCCAGCTGAGAGATGTAGTCCCTCCAGCGTGTCCTGGTTCTTCCCCGGGGCCTCCTCCCAGTGGGACGTGCCCGGAACACCTCTCCAGCGAGGCGTCCAGGGGGCATCCGGAAAAGATGCCCGAGCCACCTCAACTGACTCCTTTCGACGTGGAGGAGCAGCGGCTCGACTCCGAGCTCCTCCCGAGTGACATAGCTCCTCACCCTATCTCTAAGGGAGCGCCCAGCCACCCTGCGGAGGAATCTCGGCCACTTGTACTCGCGATCTCATTCTTTCGGTCATGAGCCAAATCTCATGACCATAGGTGAGGATCGGAATGTAGATCAATCGGTAAATCGAGAGCTTTGCCCCCCTACTCAGCTCTCTCTTCACCACGACGGTCCGATACAGCGACCGCATCACTGCAGATGCTGCACCGATCCGTCTATCGATCTCACGCTCCATCCGTCCCTCACTCGTGAACAAGACCCCGAGATACTTAAATTCCTCCACTTGAGGCAAGGACACTCCACCGACCTGAAGAGGGCAAAGCACCTTTTTCCGGTCGAGAACCATGGCCTTGGATTTGGAGGTGCTGATTTTCATCCGGGACGCTTCACACTCGGCTGCAAACCACCCCAGTGCATGCTGAAGGTCCTGATTTGACAAAGCCAACAGAACCACATAGTCTGCAAACAGCAGAGACGAGATTCTGTGGTTCCCAACCACCACAGAATATATATATATATATATATATATATATATAATTGCTGATAATTACACAAAATTGTACAACCTTTGATTAAAGAATCATCATTTTTAGAATTGAGTATTTGTCCCAGTGAGATATGAGTAATTGAGAATACAAGGGGACAATGTGTCAAAGTACTAAAAGAAAGAAAGATAATAATCAAATAGCTAATCATGGCAGACATTAGGAGGGATGAAGGTTACATTAACTGGATAACAAAAAGAAGGAAATGAGAGAATCAGCTCGGTTACTCAAAATTGTTGACGTTCTAATAAACTAAGTGCAGCCCACATAACTTGCGAGTGGTAAGATGGCCGACCTTTTGCTTCAGCGGTTTGTAGAGATGTGTAGGCCAATGAGAGATCCAGTGTAATATACAGATCAGGGGGCCCTCTCCCATGGAGATATGTAGTGCCTATTGTAAGCCTTTGAAACACATTGTTACATTGTTGGAGGGAATTACACACTAATGAAGAGTTGAAAAACATCATGGAGCTGTATATAAGAACTAGAGAGCGCAGTAGTGCTGAGCCATGTGCCGACAAGGAGGCGTGATCGCCATTTTAATTCTGGGCAAGTTAGTGATTTGCGTGCATAGAAGTTCAAGAAACAGGTGGAATATGCTGGAAAGTTGTGTATGTTGGCAAAGCCACAAACGAACAAGGGAGACAATATTTCCTTCCATAAGTAAGTGGTTTTGGCTCTTGTTGTCACTTTGTCTGTGATATTTGGATGATAAACAGCTGTATGTTTCCTGCTGTACCTGTGTTGCCCGATGACACGGACCATTAACTCTTATGTCTAGTTGATATTTTCCACTGCTAGACCAACGTCTACTTAAAATACTTGTTGTTAGTGATTAAAATTGTTCAACAAGACTGGGGATTTTTTTTTAATTTGCACCTTTAAAATAATGAGATTATAATGACCCACGCTGTGCCGCTCACAGTCACACCCACACCACTGACTTCATGAATGAAACTCGGTCAATAAAGGATAATTGTGTACAAATATAATATATATATATATAAATGTACTGTAAAGGTTTTAGGAGCCGCGCTGTGTTGAACACAGCAGCAGCTCGGCCTATACAACCCCTGGCAATAATTATGGAATCACCGGCCTCGGAGGATGTTCATTCAGTTGTTTAATTTTGTAGAAAAAAAGCAGATCACAGACATGACACAAAACTAAAGTCATTTCAAATGGCAACTTTCTGGCTTTAAGAAACACTATAAGAAATCAGGAAAAATAATTGTGGCAGTCAGTAACGGTTACTTTTTTACACCAAGCAGAGGGAAAAAAATATGGACTCACTCAATTTTGAGGAAAAAATTATGGAATCACCCTGTAAATTTTCATCCCCAAAACTAACACCTGCATCAAATCAGATCTGCTCGTTAGTCTGCATCTAAAAAGGAGTGATCACACCTTGGAGAGCTGTTGCACCAAGTGGACTGACATGAATCATGGATCCAACACGAGAGATGTCAACTGAAACAAAGGAGAGGATTATCAAACTCTTAAAAGAGGGTAAATCATCACGCAATGTTGCAAAAGATGTTGGTTCACAGTCAGCTGTGTCTAAACTCTGGACCAAGTACAAACAACATGGGAAGGTTGTTAAAGGCAAACATACTGGTAGACCAAGGAAGACATCAAAGCGTCAAGACAGAAAACTTAAAGCAATGCACAACAAAACAAATGAGGAACGAATGGGAGGAAACTGGAGTCAACGTCTGTGACCGAACTGTAAGAAACCGCCTAAAGGAAATGGGATTTACATACAGAAAAGCTAAACGAAAGCCATCATTAACACCTAAACAGAAAAAAACAAGGTTACAATGGGCTAAGGAAAAGCAGTTGTGGACTGTGGATGACTGGATGAAAGTCATATTCAGTGATGAATCTCGAATCTGCATTGGGCAAGGTGATGATGCTGGAACTTTTGTTTGGTGTCGTTCCAATGAGATTTATAAAGATGACTGCCTGAAGAGAACATGTAAATTTCCACAGTCATTGATGATATGGGGCTGCATGCCAGGTAAAGGCACTGGGGAGGTGGCTGTCATTACATCATCAATAAATGCACAAGTTTACGTTGATATTTTGGACATTTTTGTTATCCCATCAATTGAAAGGATGTTTGGGGATGATGAAATCATTTTTCAAGATGATAATGCATCTTGAAAACATTCCTTGCAAAAAGACACATAGGGTCAATATCATGGCCTAAAAATAGTCCTAATCTTAATCCAATTGAAAATCTTTGGTGGAAGTTGAAGAAAATGGTCCATGACAAGGCTCCAACCTGCAAAGCTGATCTGGCAACAGCAATCAGAGAAAGTTGGAGCCAGATTACTGAAGAGTACTGTTTGTCACTCATTAAGTCCATGCCTCAGAGACTGCAAGCTGTTATAAAAGCCAGAGGTGGTGCAACAAAATACTAGTGATGTGTTGGAGCGTTCTTTTGTTTTTCATGATTCCATAATTTTTTCCTCAGAATTGAGTGATTCCATATTTTTTTTCCCTCTGCTTGGTCTAAAAAAGTAACCGTTACTGACTGCCACAATTTTTTTTCCTGATTTCTTATAGTGTTTCTTAAAGCCAGAAAGTTGCCATTTGAAATGACTTTAGTTTTGTGTCATGTCTGTGATCTGCTTTTTTCTACAAAATTAAACAACTGAATGAACATCCTCCGAGGCCGGTGATTCCATAATTTTTGCCAGGGGTTGTAGCAGCACAGCTTAACAGCGCAGATCTGTGTAACTTTCAACACTAATATTTGGAAATGTGTGAGTGTCAGAGTAAGTTTAATACTTTCCTGACACAATTTAATATAAATTAATTTTACTGGCTCGATATACAGGTCAAAATGGCATTTTTAACATGTATTTTGCAAGCATTTTTCTGAGTGTGTTCAGTCGCGAATCTCCATTGAAAATGCATTAACATCCGAGTATCATCAATATTTTGCCTGGTTAGGAGACGTCATGTCGCTGTCCATGAAGGGTTGTTTTTGTTTAGTGTGCAGCATTAGGAGTGCGCTCTCTAGTTCTTATATACAGCTCCATGAAACATGTCAAACTCCGACATACTGTAGTTTTTGTTATTTTTAAAAACAAAACATGGGCTATTTTAACAAGCTGTGTATATGACAAGAGCATCTTTCTTCTTGAGATGTGTCAAAGGCCGACAGTACTGATAAATAACCTGGCCTGATGGCAAACCCAGAACCCACCAGAACTCTTTGATCGTGTGACTCACCCTGTGACCGTGTGTGTTTCAGCCACTGAGCAAGTGAGCACACAAACAGTGAGAACATCACCACCGGAAACATGCCTTTAGCGGACCACAGGGCTGCCGGATGACTTCAGACACGCCGTGCACGTCAGATGTCTACTCTGTGCCGCACCAAAGCCCAGGGCTCAGACGTCCCACACAGGATCCAGATCGGTGTTCGGAACACTGACTAATGTATCAGGAGCTACATGCAGCTGTTGTATGTGAACTTCTTAAGTGTCAGACAACATGATAAAGAGGATGTCAAGCTGCTAACTCAAAGATTTCGATATGCTCTTTTAGGAACATGTTAGATACATGAAACCACTTCCCTTAACTAGATCAAAAGTGTCAAAGCACAGTGACACCACACCCACATTTCAAAGTATCAAGCACGTAGAGAAAATGTAACGCAGACTTTTTAGCAATCAAGTTCACGAACAATAACATACTAGCATGTTGCCGTGGGGATCCACAGGCTCTAGATTGGGTAGTGTTTATAAAATAGGGAGCTGAAAATTTTTGTAGTAAGGGTGGTAATAAGTTAAGCAAACCTGTATAATAAGTTGGAATGGCGTGAGTCCAAAAGGTTTTTAGAACTTTAGACCTCAACAATTTTTAGAAGAACTCAGCCCTTTTATTTTCTGTTAATTATGTAACTTTTTAAAGTTAATTTACTGTCTTAATGTATTTATGAATTGTTTAGGTTCTTGTTATCATATACACACTATTATTATTATTATTATTATTATTATTATTATTATTATTATTATATTTCTACTTCTATTTTGTCATTTGATTTTTAAATGGACCACAATGGAAATAAGTGTTTTCACTTTCTTCTGTCATCCATGTATTTTTAACATATTTACAATTATATTATGTACTTACATTGAACTTAAGAAGTTAAAATCACTTGTCACACTCACTTTTAATATAAAGATGACTTACCGGCCCCCTGCTCGAACGGTGTGTGAGTCCAGAAAGTAGTTAGAAACATCCATTGTTCTGCTTTGGTACCATTCACCCTTGACCCAAAATACATAAGCATACTAAACGGCAAATGTCAGCACTCCCCAGTTTCTCTGTGATCAAAGTTGTATGCACGCATAGCTGTTGTAAGCAGGTACTTTAATTAGACAAACAAAGACAGTGGCAGAAGAAATTAAAAACACTACACATTTCACTCATGGTATCAACATGAAATTTAAGTCACTCATGGTAAGAGCAACATGAGACGCAACTAAAGTGACTAAACTAATTGAGCTACAAAAACACAATACATCAATAACACTAACAACACTGTTAAACTAACATAAATCACAGCAACATTTAAAACATCAAAAGCATGAACTCCCATGGTGCATTGCAGCACAATGTCCATTGTTTACTGGTTCACTAACATTGCCAATTTCTCCAGAAATATTTGTCCTATCAACTTTCCATTTTCGCAGAGTTCATCCTTGACCCAAAATACAAAAGCATACCAGACAGCAAATGTCAGCTCTCCCCTGTTTTTGTATGATTGAAGCCATACACACACATGCACACAGAGACCACTTGGCAGTTATAATATAGAATGAAGTCATTTCCATAAAATAAACTATTTACCTTTTTAAAAACATATTCTAATATTGGTTTCTGACCTTGATTGTCCCCTGATCCAAAACAAAGTCAAATCCCTTCTTTCCATCCATAGTCCAAGGCTGTGCAAAATTTATAATTGAACTGAAAATGATGTTTTGAATTTCAGTGCAGTTGTTGAATTTCAGTTGAATTTTTAACAGGTAGAAATCAAGTCTAAATTTCTGGAATTTTGCACAACCTGGCAGTAGACCCAATAGATTGAACATAAATACAACAGCTGCATAGAGACCAAGATGTTGACAATGTTGCCACCTCACTTGATGGAAATACTGCATCACCTGATGGAAATAATGCATCAGATCCTTCTTAAAGTTGATTTGTTAAGCCAGTTAACTGCACAACAAGCTATATTATTACAGATTCTTGTAATAAAATGCTCACAAAAGAGCCATGCTAATGTTGGCTGTTAGCACTGCACTATGTAATTTTTCATGTTGTCATTATGGGGTGTTGTGAGTAAAATTTTGAGGGAAAATTTAAATTTACTTTGCAGTAAAGCTGTAACATAACAAAATGTGGGAAAAGTGAAGTGCTGTGAATACTTTCCAGATGCACCGTATAATCCTGTGCAACTTGTACACTGAAAAATCATACGTTGTTGTCAACAAAAATCCCAAATTAGTGGGATGATAATATAGGGCAAAGATGAAATTTTTTACTTTGGTGCGAGTTATATATGGCTTTTTCCTCTTCAAGAGGAAATTTTGTAACAGGTGTGAGTTATACTCCAGAAAATGCAGTAGTTTAAGGCAATTGGTGTTAATGCAATTTCATAGTAAAGTCAGCTAATTCGGATATCTATCTACCTATCCATTCATTGCATTTTAGAGGTTACATACAAACTTTTAATATTATCCAGCATACATACAAGGCAGTCGATGTCAAGTCAATGTAGCGGCTTGCTCTACATTGTGTTGTGTTTTTTGATTCCTCCCATGAGCTCCCCTCCGGACGAGAACTCACCATCTCTGGCATGGGAGATGAACGCTTTGTCCATTCACTAAAACCTCGGCTCTGGCCTGGGTGTCCAGGGAATCCTTTGGCTGTTGGGGAAGTGAGACCTATTGACTATCATATGCACGGCGACTCCTGCTGGCCTCTGCCGCACTTACAGCACTTGAACCTCACTCCCATCTGGGTCACGGCATCATTGTAGAAGCTTACTCTACACTGTGTTTTTGACTCCTTTCATTTGCTCCCCTCGGGATGTGAACTCACAATCTCTGACATGGAACGTGGATGGCCGCTCTGCCCAGTCAGCTAAAACCCGGGCTCTGGCCTGAGTGGCCAGAGAATCCCTTGGCTGTCGGGGTAGTGAGGCCTATTGACTTCCATAAAAAATAAATATCTGAATCAATCTATACCGTGCTGGAGAAACTGTGGATCAGTAAACGGTAATTATAGTAATCTATTTTGGAAATGTTCCAAAATAAATAACTATTGGAAAAACATAAACAGGAAAATCATAAAAATTTTGGGATATAATCTATCGCTTAATGCAACTGTACTGTACTTGGGAAATTTTTCAGTAGAACATGTACAAGGAAAAGATAAATATTTGCAAAAAATACTGACAGTGGCTTGTAAAAAAATCAATAACAAGGAAGTGGCATCAACCCAGCCCCCCAACCATGGAACAATGGACACAAATTATCAAGATTTATTTGATGGAGAAACTGACATATATGCTGAGACTGTGGAAAGCCCAGTTTGAAGAGAAATGGGAGAAATGGACAACCTACAGGAAAAGAACAGCGACACTGACAGAAGATAAGTTAATAATGACACTGAAAAAAATACTTCTATGAATCCATGGGATTTGAAAATTCTCCCTTGTTTGGTGTAATATATATATATATATATATATATATATATATATATATATATATATATATATATATATATATATATATATATATATATATTGTTTATATATATTTATTTATTGGAGGGGTGGTGGATTTCTTTACTTTTTGCACTCATCGTTTTGTTTGACCCTTAATGAAGTTATCTTACTATTGTTTAAAAATAAATAAAAAAGAAAGTAAAATAAACAAACAAACAAAACAAAACAAAAAAAAAAACAAATCTGACACTTTACACCAGAAATGTGAGGTCCCCCAAGCGGGAAGTGCAGTAGGCTACAACCTTACTGGACCTCATTCTCATATGTTTGCTTCATGCACAAAACCTGTGCTTTACTAAAGTAAAGCTAAATACACTGTGCAATATTTTTTCCCCGATTTTACCCAGGATTCACAGTTGGACAGAGTCTGCACTAGTCAGCACTAGTTGGCGGTGATAGTTGCCACAGAAATCTGTTAGTGTGTTAGGGGTAAAGACCCAAATTGGCAAGTGTGTGAGGGGAAGAGACCTGACCTGCTCCGTCCACAATCACAGTCAAATGTTTGAATTTTTTGAGCAGACTCTGTATGAAATCACATAGCGTGCACTGATTACCGACCCAACTGCACACGCTGCAAACAGCCAAAGAAAAAGAATAGATGGGACACAGGAAATTGTGTCAGAAGATGAAGATGACAGTGGGAATATTAAAACAACGATGTTTTTTCTTCTTAATGGATTTTTCAGAGCAGATAGTGCAGCAGATAACAGAATATTTACAGAGGAATCCTTCAAATCTGGAAAGACGCACCAAAGTTGGCACAAATACTCCTTAGACATTACTCTTTTGAAAAAACTGAGTAGCCACTTGAATTTTCAGTAGGCGGCAGGGTAGGGGTCAATTGAAGAATTACACAGGGGTCAAAATTTAAAAATGCTCCAATCTTATTGAAAGCTATACCACATTATTTGTCTGATCACAACGATACCAAAAAGGTATAGTTTGGACTATCTATGACTGAATGCTATGGAGTTATGGGGTAAAAACAGCAAGAATGGTAACAAAGGTCAGCATTAGTTTGTACAGGGGTCAGATGTTAAAGTTGCTCTAAATATTGAAAAATGTGATGCAAATTATTGGTTGAGTTAATAGGGTTTTAAAAAGGAATAGTTTGCACTATGTGGCATGCTTAGTTATCATGTTACAGGGTAACATATGTCACATGTCATAGAATCCAATGGATGTCGACATTGCTCTACCTGTTGTGTGTTTGGGGGTGTGGCTGGATATTTTGGTGTTCTTTTCTTTTCTTTGCTCTCCAGGTGGCATGAGAACTGATTTGTCTGTGGAGAAGGTGCTGGCTGAAGAATCCTTCACCCTCATCAACATCATGTGCAGCACCTGTGAGTGGTGCTCATATGCAACCTTAAAGACTTTCAGCTGAAGCAGATAATTGGATGGTGTTCTGCATTTAAGTCATGTGTGATTCAAGCAGAACTGCCGGGAACTCGACCTTGTGATGTTCGTTTGTGAGACGCTGAGGACCGCGCCTGGGTTTGACACATCGAGCCCTTGAAGCAAGGAAGGGTGAGGGACACATGCTGTCAGCACACATCAGAGGTGATTAAGTGTTTGACTAATTGTTGATAGTAACTTGGTATTTTGTTACACAGTATACTTGAATTGTGATGAGACTTGTGCAGCTTGCTTCTCACTGCTGTGGCGTGCGGACAAGTGATCCTCCACCTGTTGTGAGAAGCTGCTCATTTGCATAAAGCTTAAAGTACAGACCTGAATGTGTTGCTGATAGTGTGTGTCTTTTGAAGGATATTAGTTGTAACTGCTGACTTACCTCACCTCTTCTATGCTTCGCAGAGAGTCGGTTTGTCATGTCCACCTGGGGGGTGTTTGGCGGTGGTAGTGGGTCCAGGAGCGCTGGGCTTCGATCCTTTTGGGCGCTGGAGAGCGTGCCAGCCTTCACTCCACCAGAAGGACGCTATTTCTGTTTTGACACTTTTTATGCACCAGCGGGTGAAATAAATATATTGTTTTTGGAACCGCTTTTCTGGTTATTTGTAGCGCTGGGTTCCGTCTGACGCAGGTCCGCTCCTCAACCCGCGTCGACACATAACACTACCTTTACCTTGCAGACCAAGCATTCAACACAGTCAAAACTATTTCATTTATTAATCCTATTAGTTCAACCAATAATTTGCACCACTTTTTACCAAAATTGGAACAACTTTAACTTCTAACCCCTGTACAAATTGAAATTGACCTTTGTCACCATTCTTGTTGTTTTTACCCCATAACTCCATAACATTTAGTCATAGATAGTCCAAACTATACCTTTTTGGTATCGTTGTGATCAGACAAATAATGTGGTATAGCTTTCAATATGACTGGAGCATTTTTAAAATTTGACCCCTGTGTAATTCTTCAATTGACCCCTACCTGGCCCCCTACTGAAAATTCAAGTGGCTACTCAGTTTTTTCAAAAGAATAATGTCTAAGGAGTATTTGTGCCAACTTTGGTGCTTCTTTCCAGAAATGAACAATTGTTACAGTTATCTGCTCCACTAAGATAGCTGCGGAAACAACCGCGAGCCATTTGTTGCCGATGTTTGCTTCCCCTCTAAACCAGGGGTGCCCACCCTTTTATGGCTTGAGAGCTACTTTTAAAATGACCAAGTCAAAATGATCTACCTACATTACAAACACTAAACATGACCAGCTCATCAATTAAACTTCGAGCAGAACTGTAGTAAAACTTAGTCCCAGAGTAATACTGACAAACATTTTAGTTGTTAAAATTATTATTATTATTATTATTATTATTATTATTACCAGTAGTAGTAGCACTATTTAGGACTATGAAAAAAATGCCTTCAAAAATGGATCTTTAATCTAGGGGTGTTGTGGAAAACACCACATCGCCCTCTTTCTGTCTGGATTTGTCCCTGGATTGTTATCTGAGCAGGACGAATGGATAATGTGTGTATTTATGCAGAAAGCATGACCTGATTGACAGGTAAGAAGGTTTTATCAGCAATTTTTACCTCATGCCATCCTCAGAAAGAGACTTTCGATGTTTTGTTTTGTTTTTGGGGGGGGGGGGGCATTAGTAGTATTTCTTGTTAACACATCAAGGGTCTTTTGCTGTTTTTAATTAAACCACAGAAAGACACTCACAGAGCGGCACAGAGTTAGAAAGAAAAGAAAAGAAAAATGTACAGCTTACTGCAGGTGTGCTGTCATCACCACTCTTTGAGACAGAAAAACAACAGCTTTTTGCAACAAGGAGCTGCTGCACAAAAACAGAGGACGAACAGTTTGAAACCTCAAAGGCTAAAACTGGACGAAGTGGTCGGTTCGGCCAAACCTCCGACCTCCACCTGGCTACGGGCCACTTGTAATGCCATGCGATCTACCCACACTATCTTTGCGATCGACCGTTCAATCACAGTCAATGTATTGGGCACCCCTGGTCTAGACTGTCGCTCTCGTGGGAGCTCAAACTGTCACACAAACTGTCACTCTTGTGAGAGTTTGATGCGTTCAGTTTGCTTCAATTGGTTTGACAAATCGTGTAGTCTGTGATTCCTCATCAGGCGCAATCATTTAATGTGTGATCCCAGTCTTTCAGTTGACATAAAAAAAAAAAATATCTGGTGAAACCAGCTGGCTAGTGTGTCTTTTGATTATCAGTAATGACTGTGAAAGTTGTGTATCGTGTCCCCAGCTTAAGTCCCTTCAGCTTCTCTCGTTTCACTCCAGGTTTGAACAGCAGCTCTGAGGTGGAGCTGCATGTTGATTTTGTGCAAGTTTCACCCCCTTTCCTGATGCACCTCCACATCACATGGACAGTGGGCAGGGGTGGTCCTGGACTGGAAACTTTCTCCATTGGACACACGGACATTTAACCGCTTGGCCATGACCCTTGCCCCTTGACCCCTTGACCCCTGCCACAAAACCTATGCTTTACTATTCCCATAAAAAAAAATATTATTTTCAGTATGACTCCCCTCACCCTCCTCCTCCCACCCACTGTGTGTTATCATACTCAGTCTGTCATAGTGTGTTTAAGTCCATCCCTGCAGTCACGCTTTATTTCAACACCATAACCGTGAGTTACAAAATTGTAAAATTTCATACTTACTTGACACAATACTCTCATTCATATCTACACCTCCAGCTCTCTAGCGTCACCAATGGGTTAAGTTTGGAGGTGTGCCCAGTTTTGAAAAATCAAATACTGTTGGATTCTGTGGTTCAGTGCACCATCTGACATACCACTAACATACCAATCTGTCCAGACTTTGTACCATATTTGATTCATGGAAATGTCTAAAAAAAAAAAAAAAAAAAAAAAAAAAAAACAACAAAAAAAAAACAATTAACTAAAGTAGCATAAATTAATTAATTTACTAGACCACAGATTTTTTCAATCACAATGAAAATTGATACAGTTGACCCTCACAAATCTATCGATGTAGAATCTTAATTTTTGAAAAGGTTTACCCATCACACTGAAATGAATTCAGTGGCAAAGTCGCCTAACCACATGTGAGGTCATATCTCAGCAATTGCTGTTGTGCTGTGTTCCGTATTGTAAACCTTTTTGGTAGAATGGCCTAAGCAGTGGGTCACCCCTTTGAGTCTGATCTGCTTGAGGTTTCTTCCTCAATATAATCAGAGGGAGTTTTTCCTTACCACTGTCACCTGTGTGCTTGTTCTAGGGGTTGGTAAGGTTAGACCTTACTTGTGTGAGTCGCCTTGAGACAACTTTGTTGGGATTTGGTGCTATATAAACGAAATAAATTGAAATTGAAATGGAATGCTTTGACCTATCAAAACGAAACAGTATCTGTGACAATTAGGAAGCACAAAAAAAGTGGTGGGCTCTGCAGTAAGCACCAATATGTTTACAAATGATGCATGTCGGTTTGAACCAAATGTTGTTTATCTTTTTTTATGTTTGTATCTACAACACGTAGGTCATCAGAGTAAGTAATCAGTTATGTCCAGTTCAGGAGCGATATTGTGCTCTTCAATAGAATAATAAACACACCTTGTGTGTATCGTGGCGGCATTAGTCAAATTTGTTTCAGCTTGTTCTGTCTCATGACTCTACAAACTGGACGACTGAGCATTTCCCCCGCTCACAGGGAACATTTATTGAACAGGTATATAAGTCATAACAGAAGTCACGTTTTTTTCTCAGTGTGCATCACTCAACTCAGTCCGGGTAGGAACCAAAAACATATAAGCAATTCCTATTGCTACATCCCTTTTCTTTTAAAAGGAAAAGTACTCTTGTTTACATAAACAAAAATCACATTTTAAATTGACCCCTGAATGTAACTTAAATTTTCTTCAATAACATCAATTTCTTCAAGTATATTCAATACAAACAAAATTTCCCTATACCCCTCATAAACGAATGCATTTCTTAGTGCAAGAGCCCTTGGGAGGAGGCCCCGGGGAAGACCCAGGACACGCTGGAGGGACTACATCTCTCGGCTGGCTTGGGAACGCCTTGGGTTTCCCCCGGAGGAGCTGGGGGAGGTGTGTGTGGATCGGGAGGTCTGGGCGGCTTTGCTTGTACTGCTGCCCCCGCGACCCAACTCCGAATAAAGCGGAAGAAAATGGATGGATGGATGGATGGATGGATGAACTTTTCTTCCACATTTCCTTTTCTTTTACACAAAGTCCAGACATTTAAGTGCATACAAAATCATTAAGGTGCTGAGGTACTGTGTCCCGGCACTCCGTGGAGAATTTGGTTTCTTTTCGTGGTTGTTTTGCCCTGTCCTGTTGTGTTTCCATAGCTTTTCTCAGATGCCTGCGGTTCCATCTAAGAACACTGCCTGTGTCCAGCTCCACCGCGTATGATCTGTGTCCAAGTGGTGCGCTCACTCTGGCCTTTTCCCATAAAGCGTTGGGTGTAAAAGGTTGCACACGCACTAGATCACCTGGTTTCAAAGCTTCCATGTCTTTGGCTGTTTTGGTGTAGTATTTTGATTGTCTCTGTTGGTTTTTAGAAGCCCTGATCTGTTGTCCATCACTTTTGGCTCAAGGAGACTGTCTCTGATCGGCAGGAGGGTTCTCGTTCCTCTGCTCAACAGTCTCTGTGCAGGGCTAGTGTCCAGCCCTTGTGTAGGTGTATTCTGATGATCCAAAATGGCCAAATAGGGGTCCTGTCCAGACAGTTTCACCTTTTTCATCAGCCGTTTAGCAGTTTTAACAGCTGACTCCGCTTTGCCATTGCTTTGGAGCTAGCCAGGAGAGGAAATCTTGTGTCTGAATTCCCATTTGCGACTGAAGTTTGCAAATTCTGCAGAATTGTACTGTGGACCATTGTCTGAAAAAACTATATCCGGAATACCTTGGCGTGCAAAGTGAGCTTTGAGTTTTCGAATGACCATGTTTGACTTTGTATCTAGCAAGTAATCTACCTCCCAAAAGTTGGAGTAATAGTCTACAGTCAGTAAGTACTCTTTGTTGTCAAATGTGAACAAGTCAGTGCCCACTTTGGACCACGGCCTTGTTACGATCTCATGTGGCTGCAAAGTCTCTTTCGATTGTTTTGTGTCCACAGATCGACATGTGTCACACTTTGCAACATGCTTTTTGATATGATCATTCATACCATGCCAATAGACGCAGTCCCTCGCCCTCCTGAGGCACCCCTCTATCCCCAGGTGTGACGAGTGAATCCGCTGTGTGATGTCCATCTGGAGTGAGTTTGGAATCACAACTCTCTCCCCCCTGAAAACCAGTCCATTCTGAATGCTCAGTTCATCTTGTAGAGTGTAAAAGTGCATTATGTCCTGAGGTAAATCTTTTTTGTCTTTTGACCAACCCTTTTGCATAATAGTAATTAACTTCTGCAGCTTTGGATCAGCCTCTGTTGCTATGCGTATTTTGTCTAACCTTTCAGATGAGATGAGTACATAGTCAATCATATTAACACATTCAGTTTCTAATTCAACCTGATTTTTACTACTATTCTGCAGGTACGCCCTACTCAAAGTGTCAGCGAGTAGCATGTCACGTTCAGGAACGTATGTGATAATGAGGTCATATTTCTGTAACCTGAGCAGCATACGTTGGAGTCTTTTTGGTGCATTGATGAGTGGTTTTTTGATAATTGTCTCTAGAGGCTTGTGGCCTGATTGTACTCTCACAAGTCGGCCATAGGTGTATTGGTGAAATTTTTCCATGCTGAAAACTATAGCCAAACATTCTTTTTCAATCTGTGTGTATCCTCTTTCTGTAGTCGTCAATGCACGACTTGCATACGCAACTGGTTTGCCACCTTGTGTCAGAGCTGCACCAAGCCCTGTTTCGCTCGCATCACATTGTAAAGTGAGCTCTTCTTCTGGGCTGTAGTATTTCAGTATTGGAACCTGTGTGATTTTTTTCTTTTATGCGTTTGAATGCATCTTCAAGTATCTCAGTCCATTTCCAGAGATTCTCTTTGTGTGTGAGTTGCCTCAGTATCTCACAATCATCTGACAAATGTTCATAAAACTTTGACAGGTAGTTCACAAGACCTACCAGTCTTTGCACTCTTTTCACATTCGTTGGTGCGGGCATGTCAGAAACTGCACGTACCTTCTCTGGGTTTGCCCGGAGTCCCTCTGCCGTGAGCAAATGTCCTATGTATGGGACCTCCTCTTCTCCGAGTTTGAGTTTATCTGCATTCAGCTTTATGTTCCATTCTCTGCATCTTTCCAAGAAGAGCCTGAGATTCTTGTCATGGTTTTTCACCGCATCCTGCTTTGTTTCTCCTTCTCCTGTGATCAGTACAACATATGCAATAATGTATGTGCCTTGTAAATTTTCAAGTGCTTGTGTGAGTTTGCGTTGAAATATTTCTGGCGCTGGACTTATTCCCATTGGCATCCTCAGCCAATGGAAATGACCAAAGAGTGTTGCAAAAGTTGTTAAATAAGTTGACTCTTCTTCGAACTTCACGTGCCAGAATCCATGCTTCACATAACACACTGTGAAGACTTTTGCTTTTGCCAGGTCTGGTAAAACATCATCAATTGTTGGAAGTGGAAAGTGGCTCCTTTTCAAGGCTTTGTTAAGTGGTCTTGGGTCTATGCATATTCTAGGCCTGCCATTGGGTTTCTGCACCGACACCTTTCCACTGATCCACTCCGTACTCCTCTCAACTGGTGCTATTATTTGTCTGTCCACAAGACTCATGAGTTCCTCTTTTAGTGGTTTCATCATTGATACTGGTACTCTGCGCTTTGGGAGTTTAACCGGCTGCACTGTTGTATCTATTTCAAGCCTACATTCACCTTGCAAGCAGCCGTCCCTGTAAACACATCATGAAACTCTGTCTTTATGTCTTGCATCAGCCATTTGTCCTGAATCACTGGCCTTTTGGTCACAATACTGTCCAGAGCATAAATGTTGTTGTCTTGCACCTGGATGAGTTTCATTGCTTCACTTGCACTCTGCCCTAGTAAAGCAGTTTTGCATTCTTCTCCTACAACTTGGAACTCCACTCTGTACTTTTTCTTATTGCTTGGATTTGTCATCTTTACTTTACATTTTCCTAATGGAGACAGTTTTGGTGCCACCTGTTGCGTATCAGTGAATCTCTCAGCTGCCCAAAGTTGCACGAGCCAGCTAGCATTCTCAAGTCTGTAACGTATTTGTCGATACTTTCTCCCGGAGCTTGATTGCAAGCAAAAAATTTGTACGTTCCACTGTTTCATTTACTTTTGGGTTGCAATGTTCATCTAACTTGCCCATCAAATCCCTCACTGTCACTTTAGCTGCGGAGCCCATCAGCGTACTACAAAGCTCTCTGTCTTGTTCTCCGATTAGATAGTAGAAAAGTTGAACTCGTGACCTTTCTTTTGCCTCTGGCATTGCCAAATCTACATACAGCGTGAATTCTTCTTTCCAAGCTTTCCATGACTTTGAGAGATTGGCAGAGTCCATGTGCCACTGTTGAGGCAGTTTTAATCCATCCATATCTAGCACACGTAAGCGTTTCTCCGTTCTAATGGCTCCGGGCTAATGGCTAGTGCTAGTTAACGTCATTCATTTGCTGTTTGGCAGTACCTGTTCCCTCCTTTCTCACAGCTCCAACACGACTGGTAGTCCAATTTTAGAAACCACTGCCACCATGTTTCAGCTTGTTCTGTCTCATGACTCTACAAACTGGGTGGTTGAGCATTTCCCCCGCTCACAGGGAACATTTATTGAACAGGTATATAAGTCATAACAGAAGTCACATTTTTTCTCAGTGTGCATCACTCAACTCAGTCCGGGTCGGAACAATTCCTATTGCTACAAAATTGAGTGTGAAAATGTTGGCGTATTGAATATCAGTGAATATCAAATAAATCTAATGTCATGCATCTGTAGTTCTATTAATAATATACACATTAATACTATATAATATACACTGTATTTATATGATAGAGCTGATATGATTTATAATCCAACAAATACAACATTTATGAAACATTTTATTTTCTCTTTTACACGTTTGCCAATGTTTTCACATGGTGATGTGTACACCATGAAAGTACAAGGCAGAAAAATTAAAGAACACAGCACTAATACTACAAAAAATTAAGGCAATAAAACATCAGAAAATATTTTCAGATCCTCAGAGCATCTCTTCTGGGCTTGATCATCTCCTAACCAGCAGCCCCCAACCAACTCCGCCCCCAAAATGTCTGCAGGCTGTCTGACACAGTGTTGGTGGCATTAGGTGTTACACAGGGGTCCATTTCCCTCTCAGTTGCCTGAGTAGTACACACCCGCTGTGGTGGGACTCCCCCTTCGGTTCCATGCGTGACAGTAATTTTACACAGCCGGGGCCCTTGGTCCCGGAGGTGGGCCATTAAAGTTCAGGTGAGGTTAATTACAGAGATTTGTTGAAGTCGCTGCTGTGCGCCGGGCCGGTGGGAGGGATTTGACGCCTCCAAATGCTGATTTGTGCGCGACACGGCCCTGCTGGCTCCACGGGTGTTCGGCAGGAGATTTACACACAACACCTACCAGCGCTAGTCGTTCACTGAACAGCCTGAAATTAAACCCCACAACACAGCAACATGAAAATACTGCAGCTTGTTATTAAACCCGACGTTGAAATTACCACACACGACATGCAATCTGCAATCTGAGGGAACCGCTTTGAAGCAAACAGCAATATTTGGGAAATCATTTCACATTTATTGCAAGAGATTATATTAACCCTGAGACAAGCCGGGAGGGTTAGTGTGGCTCCAAGACAGTCTGCTGTGTTTGAGTAAGGATGGGATTATATTGGATTAAAGGAGATTTTTGCAATGTAAATGAATGCAACTCCAATCAATAAGGCCTGTTCTACTCAATATACAAACTAATTAAGAGGTAATACAATCAAACCAGAATAAAATAGATTGTGCAGCTTCCTCAGAAAGAAATCCAATCAAACCTTTTTATGTGAGGAGATAAAATCTAAAGTGATCTTTCTTTGTGCAAATAATGACCTCGGCTTTGTGTCCATTTAATAAGGAAAACTTGTCTTAAGAGGTTACACTCAATGTGCATATTCTAATCAATATGAATTACATAGGGTTTTATCTATGTTATCTGCTCCAGACCGCTAAGCTAATTAATGTTTTATCGAGTGCTTTAATTCAATTATTTTGCAAAGTCAAAGAGGGCCAACACAATTCTATAGGCGAAGCTGGTACATTTTCACTACTTGACTTCTGCAGCATTCTTTTAAGACAGAAAAGCAGCTTTGCATTAAGTTACAAGTATGTTCAGTTCAACGACGTGATTTAAAAATGTCCCGCAATGAAATAACCATGTAGCTACTCTGGGCTGTGGTGCAGAAAGGTGTGCATGACACCTCTCTGACATGCTGTGACATTTTGGTCAGCTGGATGTCATTACTAAAAGTTTGGATGAGTCCACCCCTCCTCATGTGCTTCATTCCAGCTGATTGCTCATTTTCTAATGCAAATGTTGCTCGGCTGGGGCTTCAGTTTCTCCCCTGTCAGCTGGCTACTGGGGCTGTGGGATGGATGTAATGGGCTCTGACAGGAGGGAACTGATCTCATTCAAAGGGGGATTTGATATGTGGCATGAATGTGGTGACCCTCAATGGACATATTAATGACCGTTATCATTCACAGACTTTGTGCTATTCATAAAGCTCTTTTCTGCTGGATGCACCAGTGCTGCGCCAAAAGCCATGACTTATGGATGAGCCGACCATATATTGTTTTCACTGCCTTTTAGATAACACATTGAACTTACTCTGTTCTTTGCTTTACTGGCGGAAGCATGTGGCCGTTTGAATGCTTTCAGCAGCATCGTGGAGTAAAAGATAACACCTCGAGTGTTGTTTACACGTCAATTATGGCCACATTGTTAGTAAAGAAAGTAACTAAGGCCTATGGTCACATCGGTATGGAGTCACACAGTTAATACGTAGCCTACACCCCTTGTTGTTTATGGCTGAAATGTTGCCTCATTTCATGGTTGCATTTCACCAAGGATGTAATGTTTTCAGTGCTGTTTGTCTGTTGTCTGTTACCAGGATTATGCAAAAGCTGCTGAACCAGTTTTCTTGAAACTTGGTGGACGGGTGCGGAATGAGCCAAGAATGACAACATTAACTTTTGGAACAGATACAATTAAGTGGGTGGATCCAAGAATTTTTCTCCCACTTTCTTTAATGTTGTGAGATAGGACAATTTAATACAGTGGGTAAAATAAGTAATGAACATGTCACCGGTTTTCTCAGTAAAGGTGCTACTGACATGAAATTTTCACCAGATTTCAGTCACAACCCAAGTTATGCACACATACCATAGGTATAAATTATGCATAATAATGTGAAATGGTGGGGGGAAGGTATTGAAAACCTGAAGAAAGGGAGATGCAAAGAGGCATGGAAAGCCAAGATACCAGCTAAAATCTATTAGTAATTAGAAAGCAGTCCTGCCCCTTGTCAGTGCAAATTGATATCAGCTGGTTCAGTCCCAAGTGATGACAAAGGGTAAAAGCAAAGACCAAAAGATTATATTTTAGAGCCTAATAACGCGAAATTCCAAGATGTAATATAAATGTGTTAAGTGATAAATGCAGAATTTTCTTCTGAACACAGCTAGATAGATCTGGCAGCCAACTGGAGTGTGCCTATTCATCATGTGTCACTGTTAACCAATGGGCAATGAGAAAAGCAAGAAAACATAGCAATTGCTTATTTATTTATTTTATACATATAATTTGCTCATGTCTATGTTAAGGATTTCCAGGATATGAATGCTGTCTTTTTAAAGTAGTAGAATATTGATCATAGTGGCTATTGTGTGTCTTTGACTTACTGGTTATAACTGGTTTAAGAATAACATATTGTACTTTGAACCATGAGAACTTTATACATCAAGTAATTGTGATGGATATATTTGTTTTATTTCTTAAGTGATATGATATGGGATTGATGCAGGATTTTTTTTGTTGCATTTTTTGTTATTTAAGATAATGTAATTCAGTTGCACTTCTAAGAAAAGGACGTGATGTTTTATACAGTCTATAGATATAAAGGAATATTTTTCAGCCATAATTTGTCTGCAGCTCAGTTTTGTTAAAAGAAACCCTGAGAAAATTTTGTTGTGAACTCAGAATCATGAATTATATCAAATTGTGAGTATTGTGACATCCCTAGTGGACATTGCCCAGCTCTACAGATTTGCTAGAAAATTAAATTATATTTTCATCATGTTTTGTCTACAGTGCCTCCAGAAAGTTGCGCTTCACTTTTTCCACATTTTTCTACATTTACAGCCTTATTCAAAAATGGATGAAATTAATTTTTTACTCAAAATTCTACACACAACACCCCATAATGACAATGTGAAATAAAGTTATTGTTTGTTTTTTTTTTAGATTTTTACAAATTTATTAAAAATAAATACCCTAAGAAATGACATGTACATAAGTATTCACAGCCTTTGCCGTGAAACTCAAAACCTCAGGTGCATCCTTTTTCCACTGATCATCCTTGAAATGTTTCTATAGTTTAATTAGAGTCCACCAGGGTTAAATTCAGTTGATTGGACATGATTTGGAAAGGTACACACCTGTCTACACATAAGGTCTCACAGTTGACAGTGCACGTCAGAGCACAAAACAAGCATGAAGTCAAAGGAATTGTTTGTAGACCTCCGAGACAGGATTGTCTCAAGGCACAAATCTGGAGAATGGTACAGAAATATTACTGCTGCTTTGAAGGTCCCAGTAAGCACATTGGCCTCAGTCATCCATAAATGGAAGACATTTGGATCCACCAGGACTCTTCCTAGATCTGGCCACCCATCAAAACTGAACGATCGGGGGAGAAGGCCCTTAGTCAGGGGGGTGACAAAGAACCTGATGGCCACTCTGTCAGAACTCCAGCATTCCTCTGTGGAGAGAGTTGAACCTTTCAGATAGACAACCATCTCTGCAGGAATCCACCAATCAGGCCTATATGTTTAGAGTGGCCAGACTTTAGTCACTCCTTAGTAAAAGGCACATGGCAGCCCACGGAGTTTGCCAAAAGGCACCTGAAGGACTCTCAGACCATGACAAACAAAATTCTCTGGTTTGATAAGACAAACCAGAGAATGGTTTGTGTGAATGATGCCTGGGATTCACACCAAAGAGTGAATGTCAGGCATCATGTTGGGAGGAAACCAGACACCACTCATCACCTTGCCAATACCATCCCTACAGTAAAACATGGTGGTGGCAGCATCATGCTGTGGGGAACTGGGAGACTAGTCAGGACTGAGGGAAAGATGAATGCAGCAATGTACAGAGACATCTTGGATGAAAACCTGCTCCAGAGTGCTTGTAACCTCAGACTTGGGCAATGGTTCATCTTACAGCAGGACAATGATCCCAAGCACACAGCCAAGATATCAAAGGAGTGGCTTCAGGACAACTCTGTGAATGTCCTTGAGTGGACCAGCCAGAGCCCAGACCTGAATCCGATCAAACATCTTTGGAGAGATCTGAAAATGGCTGTGCACCAACATCCCATCCAACCTGATGGAGCTTAAGAGAGGAAATGGGCAAAGAGGAATGGGCAAAACTGCCCAAAGATCAATGCGCCAAGCTTGTGACATCATATTCATGAAGGCTTGAGGCTGTAATTTGCTGCCAAAGGTGCAACAACAAAGTATTGAGCAAAGGGTGTGAATACCTATGCACATGTGAGTTTTTTTTTTTTTAATACATTTGGAAAAAAAATTCTCTTCATGTTTTCATTATGGGGTGTTGTGAATAGAATTTTGAAGGAGAAAAAAAAAATTGACTACATTTTGGAATAAGGCTGTAACATATGTGGAAAAAGTGAAGTGTTGTAAATCCAAATGCACTATGTCATTTTATTGATTCAGAAAACAGATGAGATTATTTAAAATTATTTGCAGTTATGGCTTTGATAATCCAGAATGTACCTTTCCATCACAAAGTACTGATCTGATAACAGATTTTAGTCAACAAAATGAATCCGAACAACGATATCTGTCTAAGATGGTTACAGTATCTATTTTCACTGATGTCCCTTATACTTCCTCAGTAAAAAAAAAACACAAAAACAGAAATATACCAAAAGAAGGAGAAATAAATTTGTAGAGTCAACATGTGGACAGTCTGGAATAAACAAGTCTTAAAAAGGCAAAGCACTGCTTCTGCACCAAATGGAGCAGCCACAATTAAATGCCTCGGGCAGGATGTTCATCAAAGTGTGGTTTTCCAAAAAATCCCAAACAAATCTCAGCAGACTGGATGGGAGAGCCAGTTGTAGAATGTCATATTCACCCATACATGTATCCGGTTTGAAGTGAGGTAGACAAGAACAGCCGCTGCACATGTGGAAAAGTGTCTGCAAGCAGAGGGTTATACTGTGTCTGTCTGAAATGTCCGCCACATATCCAAGGGAACAATCACTATTAAGCCTTAGATGTGTGCATTTAGTAAAAAAAAAAAAAAAGTAAATTATTCCACACCAACAGTTACTCTAATTAATTACCAGCAAATTTCTGTGTTATGCATTTCCCGGTTTCCCCAGAATGCTTTATTAGAGGTGCTGATACGAGTGCTACAGCAGGCTGGGAGGTGCTGGGAAGTGTTTCTTGACAGCTGCACAGGAACTTGCATCCTTCCACACGTCGAGGTGTCACCAGTAGGATTTTAACATTTGCAATTTTAATCTCAGATTCTTGCCATGTGTCAACTTCAAAATAAACCCCTGCTTCTCCGTCCTTCCTGCCACCTAATAGTGTAGCAATCTGTTTACTCTAAAACAATCCCACAAGAACTCTGCTTCAAATCAGCTCCAGCTTTGTTCCTTATGCTCTTTGTATAATTACTCTCAAAATCCATGGCGTGAGTACTGACACGCCTAACAATATTAAAGGAGCATACTGATGATTTCAATCTAATTGTTAGTTTGCTTTTTATTTTTCTTTTGCATCAGGCTACAGGGACAACAAAAGAAAATTGTCCACCTAGACTAAAGCAGCACTTGCACTTGATTGAGTTTGGTGCCAAGATTTCCTGAGCAGTGCCACGGCACAGCTTATGTATTTTCCAGAGAGAGGTTTGCATGTTGCTCGGCACAGATGAGCACAACTAAGGGAAGCTTGCT
The DNA here is from genome assembly GCF_902500255.1 of Thalassophryne amazonica. Classification (NCBI taxonomy): domain Eukaryota; kingdom Metazoa; phylum Chordata; class Actinopteri; order Batrachoidiformes; family Batrachoididae; genus Thalassophryne; species Thalassophryne amazonica. The sequence goes on from NC_047104.1 coordinate 51,808,270, forward strand.
TACATTTTGTGACTGTTTTCAACAGTGTTGTAGTTGAGTTCACCTCTCCCTAGGCTATGTCCAAGTCCTGGGTCTCCGAGGCTATGGGCAAAACTGAGACAGAACCACTCAAGGCCAAGGACACAGCATCCAAGGCCGAGGCCAAGTATTATACAAAATCTGTCGTAGTTGCTGAGTCCCATAGACTCATGGCCTAATATACTCCTTAGCGTACTTTCGTGATGCAATGTGTTGGGATCACAGCCATTAATACGTTACCTGACAAAAGAATATAATAATGCTTGGGTATTGGCAAGGCTGTTTGAAAAGATTTTTACATGTTTGCACTTGTAGGCATTGTGTAGCATAGCATGTGTCTATGTGTGTGTAGTACTGTGGTGACTAGAAAACAATGCATTCAAGGATTGCATGCATACATCTGTGCTCAAACGTTTACATACCCTGGCAGAATTTTAGATTTTTTTGGCCATTCTTCAGAGAGTATGAATGATAACACAAAAAACTTTTTTTCACTCTTGGTTAGTGGTTGTGTGAAACCATTTATTGTCAAAGAACCGTGTTTACACTTTACTTAACAGAAACTATCCAAATGACCGTGATCAAAAGTTTACATACCCTGGTGATTTTGGCCTGATAACATGCACAAATGGGTTTAATTGGCTAGTAAAGGTAACCATCCTCACCTGTAATCTGTTTTGTTGTAATCAGTGTGTGTGTGTGTGTGTGTGTGTATAAAAGGTTAGTGAGGTTCTGGGCTCCTTACAGACCCTTGCATCTTTCATCCAGTGCTGCTCTGACGTTTCTGGTTTCTGGGTCATAGGGAAAGCAAATGATTTCTCAAAGAAAGGGTCATTGAACTGTATATAACATGAAAGGGATAATAAAGATATCCAAGGTGTTGGGAAAGTGTAGGAACACGGACCCACAACAGGGGGCGCAAATGAACGGACAATGGAGGAAGTCAAATATCAACACTTTACTGTTGTGAAACACGCACAACAAACACAACCAATTACAATATCAGACAATAAGCCGAATCACAACGGTGTCATGTGGGCAGGCTCGAAGATAGGAGACGTCTATCCAAGCAGAACCGGAACCACACGATTTCCTCCGCCACCGAACCCCGGGAATACTGGAGCCGCCAAGTCCCGAACTCCCAGGTGGCCACTGCCTCCGCTTGTCGGATCCGGTACTGCTGGCGAGGAACAGAAACAGTCAGATGTGGGTGCGTCTGCACCCAGCAACACGTATGGTGGAAACACCACCTCCACCTCTCGTCAGGAAAAACACTGTAGTGCAGGAATATGAGTTCTTATCCAAAATACAGTCTCCTGCTGTTCTTCTCTCTTTCTGTGTAAAGGCAAAAAGTATTTAATGGTCAAAAGATAATCCGTTAGGCTGGATACGTTACCTCCTTGGTAGAGCGATATCTCGGCAAAGAGGTGGAGACGTCGTCCTGCTGATATACCGCTGCGGATCAGAAGATTGGTAATAGCTGTCGTAGGTGACAGCTGTCACCCCGGCTGCTCCTGTGAGACGGCAGCGCCCTCTGGCGCCTGGAGCCCGCACTCCAGGCAGGGTGCCCTCTGGTGGTGGTGGGCCAGCAGTACCTCCTCTTCAGCGGCCCACACAACACAAGGAACTGAGAATGCCAACCAGCAGTGTTCAAACTCTAATTAAGAAGTGGAAAATGAGGAATTCTGTTGGAACCAAACCAAAGGTCAGGTAGAACAACAACATTTTCAGCAACTGCCAAGAAAATTGTTTGTGATGCAAAGGAAAACCTACAAATAGCATCAGATAAAATACAGGACTCTCTGAAAAAAAAAAGTGGTGTGGATCTTTCAAGATGCAGAACAAGGAGGCACTACTTATTTACTGCACAAATGCCACAAAGTATCCCACTTACAATACACAAACAGCACAGGGAACAAAGTCATTTGGAGTGATGAGACCAAAATTAAACATTTTGGTCACAACCATAAATGTTATGCCCCTTTTCACACATAACACCATTGAGGCAGAATGGTGCATGAAGAAGGATTTGAATGGCGCTCATGGAAAATTTGAGCTGCACTCAAACAGCAGTCGCCACATCCATTCGGGCACGGCACATGCACTCTGTATTCGCGTGCTGCTTGCACCGGAAACCCATTCAAATGGAAGGCAAGATGAATTCGCACTGCCATTTGATCGTGTTCGTACAACCCAGTCTCACAGCATGTTGTGATTCAGCAGCATGAAATACACATTAATCTATTGGTTCGTGATATTGTCACGAAAAGCGCCACATTGTCATCACGGCAGCACAAATTCATTCTAATAAATTCTGTGAGGGCTGCATGATATTAAAAGTGAAGCGGGGGGGGGGGGGGTTGGGTGGTTATGGTTAGGGTTGGGGGAAGGAGTAGGGTTAGTAATAGTGAGTTAAAAAAGTCATGAAAATTTGACTCATTTCGTGACAGGAGCACAAAAGAAAAAACGTGAAACTGGGCTGGTTCGCAGCATTCGTATGACGTGTCATTTGCAGGTCAGACATATTGTGCCACGGGAACAGAGCTGCACAAAATCATCGGCCATATCAAACCGTGGCTGAATGGAGCGATTGAGGCAGGCTTCACACCAGTGGCCGAATGTCCGCAAATGCTGGATGAATGGCCATTCGACCCACTCTCGGCCAGAGTCGGCCGTAGTCCAGGTGCCACCCATGAACATCCAACACCACTTGTGGGACACTTAGAAAAGGCGGGGCCATTCACACTGACAACACAAATGGCGTATGAGTGTGCCGTCCACCCCGCAACATAAAAGACATGCGAGTGTACATGTGCCCCACCACCACCACCACCAATGGCATGCAAGTGTGCATGTGCCCCCCAACATGAATGGCATGCGAGTGTGTGTGCTCTCCAAACACACATGGCATGCGAGTGTGCAGTATGCTCCCCCCTGCAACACAGATGGTGTGAGTATGTCGTCGTCCCTCACACACACACACCACAAGCCTATAGTCGAGGTGTGGTTGAGGTTGCGGACTGTGGCTGCGGTGGCTGCAATGCAGCGTGATCGCTGTCAGCAAAGCACACACAGCTGGATGGCTGTCATGTCCATGATGGCACAGCTGACAGCTGTGGAACACCATGCCATATCACAAACCCACACCACTACAACAAAGGTGAAAATAACCCAGCCCGGCTGTGTGTCATAGCAGCAGCCGACCAGACAGGCTCATCACATGACACACGATTGCAACATCCACACTGTCTGTCTGTCATGTCACAGCCTGACTGACAGCCTCACAGAAAAATGAACGTGGCCAGCTCAGTTGCCCCACAGGCTGGAGCTGTGAGCCCATGTGAGCGCATTGCTGCAATGGGAAGGTGGCCGTGTCGGTCATGTGTTGCTCGACTTGGTTACATGCGCACACACACTACCGTTATGCATTTGTCAGGGGGCTGTGGATGACATGTAATCAAGTTATGGGTTCAAAATCAAGCAGGGAGGAGCTGACCACTGCCCACAGCCAGTGCTGCGGTCCTGCAGCGTGTGCCACTCCATATTGCAGCCGCCGCTTCAGCGCAACGCAAAGCTAGGAAACACATATTATCACATATGCTCCAATCACCCATGTGCAAGGCACGGTGCTGCACGCATGTCTGCAAACGATGATGACATGGGGAAAAATAAAAACAAACTGAATTGCCCCAACCACGTCTCAGTGCACATGGGGATGAGCATGCAATCAAAGCTGCACTTGACCATCACTATGCACAGCTGGGGAACACATATCGTGCCATGCAGAATATCACCTAATGAGGTGCCACCACGAGACGCATACATCTGTGGGCTCTCCTCACATTGTAAAAGTTTCAAAACACATATAACCTTTGCAACACGGTCACCAGTGCTTCAGTGCGTGCTGGACAGAGGGACACGCGGAGCTGGCTGATGCATACATGATACGAACGCATCAGGTCATTCATATAAAAAATAAAAAGAAGAAAAAAAATCATACATGTCAGTTCATTATTTTCTTGTGTACATCCAGGAGGAGGATAATTCTTGTATTGTCCACTCTTTACAACAGGAATTAAATATTAAAAAGTGCGGTTGTGGATTTTCTGTGTGTGTATGTGTTACAGTGAGAACAGAATCATGGCCAGTAACATGATTGTCTTGCATTTAAACAGTACGTTCTATGCACTCACATAAATTTGTGCTTACACATTTCCATTGATTTATGCATAGCATAAATATGTCCACCATGTAATCTCTGCTGCTGCTACATGAGCGCAATGTATGTCCTGGCACTGTGTTTGTGCACACTTGTCACCGTGGGATTGTTCACACCTGTCTGTGTGTCCCTCCCAAAAGCATGTGGATTTTTTCGCGGTTTGTTAATTTTTTTCCCACTCTTTTTTGGCTGGTTTATGCTTCTTTTGCCCAACTTTGTGTTATGTGTGAAGGGGCCCTTACATTTGGAGAGGAGTCGAAAAGGCCTATGATGAAAGGTTCCTACTGTGAAGCATGGAGGTGGATGTTTTGGGGATGTGTGAGCTACAAAGGCACAGGAACCTTGGTCAAAAGTGATGGCAGAATGAATGCAGCATGTTATCAGAAAATACTGGAGGAAAATTTGCAAGCATCAGCCAATAAGTGGAAGCTGCGTTTGGGGGATACTTGGACCTTCCAACATGACAATGATCCAAAGCACAAGGCCAAGTCAGCCTGTCATTGGCTACAGTTTAATAGTTTTGGTAGTACTGTGACTTATACAACAACAATAATATTTGTTATTAAAAATAATTATAATTACTATTTCTATGAAGCTTCCCAAGGAATCAAAACACAAAACAAAACTCAAGTAATATAGACTCTGGTGCGATATATACTCAAGAAAATATATTATTTTATTGATGATTTTGATTACTGTTTCTCTTAGATTTTTTTTTTCTCTTTTTTGCTGTTGTAGACATTGTTGCTGTTCTGTTATTGTCACTTTTTTTGGGGGGGGGGGGTGTCATAATTTGTTCTGATTTTTAAGGTCATGTCAGATCTGGTAGCACGCAGTGGTGCTGCATATCGCCACATCCACCACGTCACTGAACCACCTTGTATTCTGGACAGTGATGCCGGTAATGCATTACTCTAATCTAACCACTTTTTTTGTAACGAGTAATCTAACGCGTTAATCTTTCCAAATCAGTAATCAGATTAAAGTTACTTCTCCAAGTCACTGTGCGTTACTATTATTTTTGAATTGTGGGTCGACAGTAGCATTAAACTTGGTCTGTGGGCAGGAGGTCGGGGTTTGACTGAACTACACACTTTAAGCGAGCTGTGAGCTTTTCATCAGCTCCGACTTGTCCTCACCTCTTAAAGCGCGGTGAAAACAGCACACCTGCACTGAGCTTTACAAAGTCATTTTTATGCTTTATTTTTCTCCTTTGTTTAGAATTCTGAGCTGAGCTGCTCCGCGACGTGTCAACAACTAACACTGTTTTCCACTCAAATGCACCTAAACTCTCTTTCTGAGGACCACATGATGTGAAAACACAATAAAACTTTCTTACCTGTAAATCTGGTCATGTTTTCTGCATAAATAAATGTTATCCATTCTTTGTGCTCAGACGCCAAAGCAGGGGCGAATCCAGGTGGAATGGGGGCGTGGGGCAAGGATGTGCCCCCCCCACAACACCCCTAGATTAAAGGTCCAGTTTTGAAGCCGTTTTTTTTACTACAACTACTAATACTACTTAAAATAATAATAATTTTGACAAGTAAAATGTTTATAGAGAATTTAAATGTTAGAAAAATGTTAGAATTTAATAGTAACATTTACAAACAATGTAGGTTAGAAATTGCAAGTTTTACTGTTACAGTGCTGTCAACAGTTAAATATGAGGTCAAGAAAGATTATTTTACTTTTTATAAAACAAGTATTTATTTTCATTGAAGTCAAGAAAGGGTGACTATAAAGTGAGTTTTGGTAAAACAGGTATCATTGTCATGTTGAGGTGGCAGAGGGTTGTTGTCGGCAGCTGGGGAAAGTAACTAAAAAAGTAACTAGTAATCTAACTTAGTTACTTTTACAATTGAGTAATCAGTAAAGTAACTAAGTTACTTTTTCAAGGAGTAATCAGTAATCAGTAATTGGATTACTTTTTCAAAGTAACTGTGGCAACACTGGTTCTGGATGGTAACCATCCCTGCAGACACTCCATCCATTCCCACCATTTGAAAGTTGATCTGGCATAGCCAGGTTAAATGTGGGTGTCTCCTTGGCCTCCACTTCTTTAACCGCTGGGGTCCTCAACCCTGAGACACATGCACTGAATCATATGGCCATATGGCAAAAATATCATAGATGATGTTCCTGGATAATACAAATGATACTCATCATCTGAGTTACTCTGAGTTAACCATTCTTTTGACTTCAAGAAATTTGAATCTCCAAAGACACCTAGTCCCAAAGTCATCTAGTCATCACCTTGGGTTTCTGGTTAGTACTGAAGCCTCATAAGAAGAAAGGAAGCACCAGGATGCTACTGGAGATGTGGACATTTGTTCTCCTACGAAAATAACACCTCTGCCCAGCAAACCCATAAGCTCTTCCCAGGCTTCTCAAAGGCCAAGGACCTGTAGACATGAAGGTTACTTTCAAGGTTAATTAATCTCTTTCACTGCTTCCAGATACACGTATGATGGCCAACAGCTCCTTGAAACTTTGGATTTTTGTCTTGAGTCAAGACAATCACAAACCTAAACATTCTGACTCTTCACTCAGCTTTTTAAATGTTGCAATTAGGACATTCATCAATTCTGTAAAGATCACAACATTGTCTGCACATTCAAAGTCTGTGACGTTTTCTTCATGACAAAGGCAAAAAGGTCACTGGGCTCCACAACCTTACCCAATACCCAGTCCATGCAAGTACTGAACAAAGTAGGAGGCAGAACACTCCCTGGAAAGACACCAGAATTCACTGTCAAGTCAGAGACTTTGTCTTCACTCACCTACACTGCACTCCGTTAAAAGGAGACTTCCAGGTTAGAACTTGTAATTTATGAATTATAGTTTTTTGAAAATAGAACAAAAACTCAGAGAAACAACTGAAAAGAATTAATCTTGGCAGAAAACCTCTGAGATGAAAGAAAGAAAATATGGTCCAACCATATTACATCTAAATGCTCAAATTTTCAATGGGGAAAATGGTTTGATCCTGGATCTGGATCTGTACTAAAATGTAATGGACTGTTTCATGCCCAGTGCCCCAACCCTCCACCAAGTTTAAAGATGTTTGAGTAATCCTGGTGACCAACAATCCAACAATAGTGAAAGCACAACTGTCTCGGCAGAAGTGATTAAAAAAAGCAAATCAAAAACCAGCAACATTAACGAAACGCTGTTCTTCAGTCTGAGACAGCGGGACATTTTTGCCTGGTTTCCTCCACAGCCTATAAAATCCTCCCCACATTACTACCATTGTGAGAGATCCTTTGCTTTCACAGTCCAAAGATCAAAACAGCAGCCATGTTTCCAAAGAACAAATGTCTTACCAGCTGGGCTGGTGTGAACACAGATATAATGCTGACAGGAAGCCGAGGCAGTCACTTGTAGAGCTAATTATGGGCAGAGCCGTGGGGGCAGGTTTACAAACACCGCTTTTCTTGTGTCGCTCTACTCTGAGGTATATGATTAACTTCCTCAGCAAAAGTACCCGGGCAGCCAGCATCGGTCCTCTTTGTAGGCGGTACAGCTGGTGAGTCGTGGCACAGCCCAATCGACCACCAAACTACAGAGCCAAACAATAAAGTAACTGCAATCCAGAGGTTTATTTTGTTGTTTTTACTGTATTTCCACACGCTTCAACATTTAACAGTTCTTCTTTAAGAGGTGTTTAACCATTTGGCTCTGCCTTATAGTATTGTTGTCATAGGTAGAATGCAGGTTATGAGTTTCTCCTGAAGCCACAGTCTTGGAATCCTCCATCACAGTTGGAAAGACTTCAGCTTGAGCCATACTAAGACATTACTTTACTTCCAGGCACTAATTACAGTTAATTCAGTTTTTTGTTTTATTAGTTTGTTTGTTTGTTTGTTTTGTTTGCCCAAACCCAATCATTGCCATTTACTATTGATTATCTGCTGGTACTGGATCTTTAATTAGTACTCGCCTTTTGTGTTTTTTACTAGGTGTCACACTAGGTGTACACACTACAAGTTTGACAAATGAAGAGCCCTGCAATGCATTATGAAACTACTTTCAACCCAAGCTACTCCTTAATGTTTATTTATTTATTTGTTTGTTTGAGGTATTTTTACAAGACACAAAGTAAACAAATGGAATTTTCATGGTTCCCATCATTTCCACAGCACTGTAGCAGTAAAATTATAACAGTCATATTGATTAAATGACACTGATGAAAGACTGGTGGGTGTGCTTCCCTTGTTAAAATAATATATTTATTATTATTATTGTTGTTGTTGTTGCTGTTGTTATATTAAAAAATGTCTTTAACATCTTCAAAGGTGTCTCCCAGTACAGACCTCTCACCAGTGGTGGTTCTACAGTGAATTACTCCTTGGGTGAGACTCCCTCTGAGTGCCCCCCCTCCGCCCGACAAAAAACTAAAACAAACAAAAAACACAAAATTTTGCACAAACAGCCATTTTATAAAATTATTTTATTATTATTTTTTAATATTTTAGAAGTGCCCCTGAAATTGAAATTGACATCAAAACACTACAAGTTACAATATAACTCTTATACAAAACATCCATGAATTGCAAATTTGAATGAACATGTCCTGCTATATTCACTTAATCTAATTATGTCAACTGGTCCCACATACCACAGTTACTTAAATATTAAACAGAATATACTGTATATTTTGTTAAATTAATTATACATTTTGTTCAACAACCACGTTATGTGGTAAAGGTTAACAAAACTAGATTAAGTACATATATCTTGTAATTTGTTAAAGTGTACACTGCATCACATGCAGGCACACAAAAAAGGTCAAGTCAGTTCAGCTAGTAATGTGAACGCAGCTCAAGTTCTAAACCTTCCTTACAAATAGGCAGGCTGTCCTTTCTGTAAACTTTTTTCTATGAGTGGGCAGTTTGTCCTCTTCGGTGAGATTCGAAACTGTAAGTTCTTACACTCTGTCTGTCCACTTTTAAACACCCTTTATTTCATAAACTGCCCTGCCGGAGGAGAACCTGAGGAGCCAGATGGCCGAATCTTGCTGAGCAGAGCAGGATACACTGTCCGGAGCCAAAGTGGGGCAGAGCGCATGGGGAGGAGAGTGCCTGTCCCTGGGGACAACGCAGGAGAAAACCTCATGCCGAACCACACAGACTCTGCTTACCTCTCTGCAAGCAGGGGCGCCTGCAACCACAGGGAGCGCCAATTTGCCAATTCCATACACAGTGATATGATAACCGCTTTGCGGCACAGATTATTTTTTTTAAAGTGCTGGTATCGTGTGTCATGAAAAAATGCCTCCCCAGGAGTGTGTCTGGTTCACCCATATCAAAACCCGCTACTGCACCTCACCCTACAGGCTACAGACCCTGTGGCCTAGAGAAACACAGCAACATGGGGAGTGACATAGACCATTGAGCACTTTAGTAGTAGGAGTTCTCCTATCCAAACAGCACTTTGGAACTGAAACAAGCTTAGCACACATGACATACAGGTAATAATAATAATAATAATAATAATTTGAAAAAACAAACAGGGGGTGACAGCCAAGTGGTTAATGCACTTAGTTTCTGTGCGGAAGGTTCCTGGTTCAAACCCCATCCCTGCCACATGTTTCCATGTAATGTGGAGTTGTATCAGGAAGCACATGCAGTGTAAAACACGGGCCAAATCAACATGCAGACCCACCTTAGGTCTGCTGTGGCGACCCCAAGTGAAAAACAAGGGAGCAGCCAAACACACACAAGGTGATGTGAAAAACTCATGTATTTATGTGGAAAATGGTACCTGATCAACCATCCATCAGAAATAGACTTGGTGTATTTTTGAAGGGAAGTAGCAGAGCATAATGTCCTTTTAAAATGTGCACAGTGGTGCTGCTGAAAGCATGGATACAGCAGTGGCTGTTGGCTCTGTCGGTAAGGAACTTATGAAGCAGAACTCAACCTGATCTATGTGACTAAGTTTTAATGAATCCAGTACCAGTCAACAGAAAAAAAAAATGCTTGTATTGGGCCTGATTCTGATTGGTGCATCACTAATTACAGGTCTTACCCATCAGTGGGGTTGGTGGAACAACATAATTAAACAGTTGCAAGATGGCCCCACATTATTATTCCACAGTAAAATTATTTTCTTGAGGATCACAAGGCTTTTCCATAGCAGTTTCACTAAAAGAAAAAAACAAGTAATTTCCCTGTGTGAATCAAAATTAGGGGTGTCGACAGTGAGTACCTCCTCCTATGAGACACCGTCATTGTGTCGGAGCAGGGTTACCAGCAGACAACAGTCTTTTAACTAGCCATGGTCGAGCAGCCCTCCTTCACTGTCGAATTTAAAAAGTTCCTTTCAACACATCTGCCCCATTTGTGCGACCTTTTCTTCACCTGACTTACTCAAGAGATTTGCTTTATCTTAAAGGTCATTTCATTCAACTGGGCAACAAACAGAAGTGAATATAACTGTCCCCAATCTTTCCCTCGCAGAATTCATGCATGAGTTGCCTCAAATAAAGATGGTTTACCCCCCACAGCTCGAAGAAGGAGCTCACAATCTGGGCAGCTCTATTGAAAAGGGCCCCTGTACCATACAAGCCCCTTTTATAACTCAACATTTCCATTTAATGACACCCTACATATTAACCCTGGTCGGCATCCAATTACACAGAATAAGTGAATTATCCGTGCCAGCATGCAATTTGAAAATGTTTCTCATTCAGTGTGGCGACAAGGAGGGTAGGGACCCTTTTTTCATCAAGCCGACTTTCATTAAAGTGCCGGTTTGTGAGTTATTCTGAATCCATTAACTCTAAATACAGGTGATTCCCAGCCTCTTGTGCTACAGGATCACCGAGATTCCCCGCCACAGAGGCTTATAGGAGTGTGGAGTGACACCAGCACAACTGATTTGATGAGTTGTTCTCCCCGGGCCAGCGCTCATCCAAACAAACTGGCCAGGCAACCAACAGTGCTCCATTCGTATTTAATTACAGCCTGCTCACACTGCTCCAGGATAACGTTACACCCGGCAAAAATGGAGGAAAGAACTGCCGCCGTGTCAAAGAGAAAAATCTTACACCTGCTTTCTCAAGAGGTGAAGAGCTGCAATTTAATATTTTTTTAGAAATCACTCAAGGTTCCGGGTTCAAATCCCACCCCTGCCACATTTCTCCATGTAATGTGGAGTTGCGTCAGGAAGGGCATCCGGCGTAAAACCTGTGCCAATTCAACATGCAGATCCACCTTGGATTTGCTGTGGCGACCCCGAGTGCAAACAAGGGAGCAGCCGAAGGGACTTACTTTTACTCATAATTTAAGCCAAATTTAATTATATTTAGTCATACAACATAAGTGATTTGATTAACTGTGTGTAAATAACACCAGGTGGTGAATGCATGATGTTATATTGTGTGTCACATGACCCTCTGTGGGTGTAACATCACTGCTGGACTCCTGGGTGAAGCATGGGTGTGGGATAGTAGACATGAGGTGTTTGATGGGTCATGCAATGTCAGGTTTACTGTCCTCATAGCATGCTCACAATCAGGAACACATTCTTGAACTAAATGATGTTAAGTGAAGAAATATCTGTCTGCAAATTCCTCCAATCAGATGGTGGCATGCTGAAATGGATTTGGAAAACAGCACTTATCCTTAAATAAGTGCTGTTTTCCAAATACGTTTGCGCAAAATATAAATTTCTTATGGAACAATGTCCAGGCTTTGGGCAAAAACCTAGGTAATGAATGCTATGATCATGTAAGTTTCCAAATTAAACAGACTTATAATGGCAATAAACTGATTAATTGTTTGTTAACTTTAATGAACCATATCAATAGAAAAAACATTGTTGCAGTGAATAGCCTTATCATCATGTGCATGATGGAAATTTGGAGCATCTGTGATTGAAGCTGCATGCAATTACATCCACCAACAGTTGGAGGAGGTTATGTTTTCACCCATTTGTTTGTGAACAACCTGGAACCCACAGTTTTTCACATATTGTTTCATATACTGTTATGAAATTTTTACTGAAGATTCATATCCTGATAGGCAAGACCTGGTTCAATTTTTAAGGTCATAGGTCAAAGGGCAAAGTCATGAAAAATCTTGGAATATTGAAAAAATCCTTATTTTTAACATTGAACAAATATTCAAAAATCCCTAACTCTGTGAAAAAAGATCATATTTCTTTCATATCTGAAAGCATTATGTAGGATAGTGTCCTTTATCTACTGATAAAGTTTGACTGGGATCTAATCCAGATTACAAATTTTGTGGTCATTTAAATTTAACATTGAAAACCCCATTTAATGTATATTTTTCATTATATCTTAATCAAACATGTCCCAATCACTCTCATATTTGAAAGTGAGGTGCAGACTGGCACTCAGTATCACCCGACAAAGTTTGTTCCAGATCTGATTCGGATTGTGGATTTTGTGGGCATTTGAATTTAATATTGAAAAGCCCATTTGGTGTACATTTTGCATCCCAATCAAAAGTGCCTCAATCACTCTCATTTTTCTGTCATGTATTTACCTACACCACCAAAATTGGATGGAGGTTCCAACTTTAGGCCTTTTTGTCTATCTTCCAGTTATCAGTCAGAAATCAAGTGGCCAAAAAAGTAATGACAAATTGTGCATAGCAGAGATAACCAATGTTCTGTGAAAATTATCTGAAAAAGAATGCCATCCATCCATCCATCCATCCATCCATCCATTTTCTTCCGCTTTATCCGGAGTCGGGTCGCGGGGCAGCAGCTCAAGCAAAGCCGCCCAGACCTTCTAATCCACACACACACCTCCCCCAGCTCCTCCGGGGGAATCCCAAGGCGTTCCCAAGCCAACCGAGAGATGTAGTCCCTCAAGCGTGTCCTGGGTCTTCCCCGGGGCCTCCTCCCAATGGGACATGCCTGGAACACCTGTCCAGCGAGGCATCCAGGGGGCATCCAGAAAAGATGCCCGAGCCACCTCAACTGACTCCTTTCGACGTGGAGGAGCAGCGGCTCGACTCCGAGCTCCTCCTGAGTGACCAAGCTCCTCACCCTATCTCTAAGGGAGCGCCCAGCCACCCTGCGGAGGAAACACATCTCGGCCGCTTGTACTCGTGATCTCGTTCTTTCGGTCATGAGCCAAATCTCATGACCATAGGTGAGGATAGGAATGTAGATCGATCGGTAAATCGAGAGCTCTGCCCCCCTACTCAGCTCTCTCTTCACCACGATGGTCCGATACAGCGACCACATCACTGCAGATGCTGCACCGATCCATCTATCAATCTCACGCTCCATCCGTCCCTCACTCGTGAACAAGACCCCGAGATACTTAAACTCCTCCACTTGAGGCAAGGACACTCCACCGACCTGAAGAGGGCAAAGCACCTTTTTCCGGTCGAGAACCATGGCCTCGGATTTGGAGGTGCTGATTTTCATCCCGGAAGCTTCACACTCGGCTGCAAACCGCCCCAGTGCACGCTGAAGGTCCTGATTTGACGAAGCCAACAGAACCACATCGTCCGCAAACAGCAGAGACGAGATTCTGTGGTTCCCAAACTAGACCCCCACTACACCCTGGCTGCACCTAGAAATTCTGTCCATAAATATAATGAACAGAACCAGTGACAAAGGGCAGCCCTGGCGGAGGCCAACGTGCACTGGAAACACGTTTGACTTACTACCAGCAATGCGAACCAAGCTCCTGCTGCGGTCATACAGGTACCGGATAGCCCTTAGCAAAGGACCCCGTACTCCCGGAGCACCCCCCACAGGGCGCCCCGAGGGACACGGTCGAACGCCTTCTCCAGATCCACAAAACACATGTGGACTGGTTGGGCGAACTCCCATGAACCCTCGAGCACCCGATGGAGCATGTAGAGCTGGTCCAGTGTGCCGCGACCAGGACGAAAACCACACTGCTCCTCCTGAATCCAAGGTTCGACCATCGGTCAAATTCTCCTCTCCAGTACTCTGGAATAGACCTTACTGGGGAGGCTGAGGAGTGTGATCCCCCAATAGTTGGAACACACCCTGCGGTCCCCCTTCTTAAACAGAGGAACCACCACCCCGGTCTGCCAATCCAGAGGCACTGTCCCCGATCGCCACGCGATGTTGCAGAGGCGTGTCAGCCAAGACAGTCCCACAACATCCAGAGACTTAAGGTACTCAGGATGGATTTCATCCACCCCAGGAGCCTTGCCACCAAGGATCTTTCTAACCACCTCAGTGATTTCAGCCTGGGTAATGGATGAGTCCACCTCTGAGTCCCCAGTCTCTGCTTCCTCTTCGGAAGACGTGACAATGGGATTGAGCAGATCCTCGAAGTATTCCTTCCACCGCCCGACAACATCCCCAGTCAGGGTCAACAGCTCCCCACCCGCACCGTAAACAGTGCTGGTGGAGAGCTGCTTCCGCCTCCTGAGGCGTTGGACGGTTTGCCAGAATCTCTTCGAGGCTGACTTATAGTCCTCCTCCATGGCCTCCCCGAACTCCTCCCAGACCCGAGTTTTTGCCTCTGTGACCGCACGAGCTGCAGCACACTTGGCCTGCCGGTACCTGTCAGCTGCCTCCGGGGTCCCACCTACCAACAAAGATAAGAAGGACTCCTTCTTCAGCTTGACAGCATCCCTTACTTCCGGCGTTCACCACCGGGTGCACCAGAGACCTTGTGAGCACAGCTACGAGTGGCTGCATCGACAGTGGAGGTGGAGAACATGGTCCACTCGGACTCCATGTCTCCAACCTCCCCTGGGATCTGGGCGAAGCTCTCCCGGAGGTGGGAGTTGAAGACCTCGCTGACAGAGGGTTCCACCAGTCGTTCCCAGCAGACCCTCACGATACGTTTGGGCCTGCCAGGTCTGACCAGCTTCCTCCCCTCCCAGCGGATCCAACTCACCACCAGGTGGTGATCGGTCGACAACTCTGCCCCCTCTTCACTCGAGTGTCCGAGACACGTGGCCGAAGGTCAGATGATATGACTACAAAGTCAATCATCGACCTCCGACTCAGGGTGTCCTGGTGCCACGTGCACTTATGGACACCCTTTGTGCTTTATAAATAAACCTGACCTTGACCTTGACCTTGACCCTTGTGCTCAAACATGGTGTTCGTGATGGACAAACTGTGACTAGCACAGAAGTCCAACAACTGAACACCACTCGGGTTCAGATCGGGGAGGCCGTGCTTCCCAATCACCCCCCTCCAGGTCTCACTGTCGCTGCCCACATGGGCATTGAAATCCCGCAGGAGAACAATGGAGTCCCCAGTCGGAGCGCTATCTAGTACCCCTCCCAGGGACTCTCCAGGAGTTGGTACCCAACCCTGGAGAGGGGCTGGATGCTTCAAAATGAATTCAGAAACCAAAAAAGTTGAAAAAACAAACAAACAAACAAACCTGACAACACCACAAAAAACTTCAGTTCAAGTGCATGAACTAAATACATACTTCTGACATTTGATCACATCTAATTTAGCTTCTGAAAAGTCACTTCTAACAAGATTTTGACCTTTAAATTTTTGATATTGAAGTGAAACCGGTATGAGAATAATTCTTTACTTATTGACTATTGCTACACCAAACAGTTTTTGCCTGCAGTTTCACCGATGCGTAGAATTGCCTTTCATGTAACACGTGCACAGCAGTCTAAAAAATGGCAAGATTATGGGCGTGCATTTGAAATCAGGGTGCTGTTATTGATTTCCTCCAGATGGTTGTTCACCCGTGGACAGTCAATGAAGAAAGTGTGATGTCTATGGTTATGGCTGTATGCAGACATAACCAGCAACAAAGAGTCAGCATGACTGGCCCATAGGGGGCGCTGCATGACAGCCACAGATGCACGGCATCAAGTGTGTATATGATGGGACAGCCCTCACAAAGTTTTTGGAAAACTGCAACACTGTCAGTTCCGGTAGACAATTAGTAAAAGCTGCACGCGCGCTTGTAGATTTGTTCTTCAAAAGACACAATTCTTCAGCACGACAATGTTCGTCCGCAAACAAGCTGACCAACACAGGAAGCATTGCAGCAGCTCAAATCTTACCACACGCGTTGTACAATCCAGATGTTACGCCATGTGACTTTTTTCTCCTAAGCTGAAAGATAGAGGTGTGAATCTTTCAATATCTCACAATTCGATTTGATTCCGATTCATGAGGCTGCTCAGGCATTTGTTGCATTTCCTAAATGCTTGACCATTTTGCACAGCTTGCATACAGAGTTGGTCATATCAAACTCCTTCTTATCCAGGAATTTGTGGAATCCAAAGTGCACCCAAACAGTTGTTTTTAACATAGGCAGAGCGGGTTGAACTTTTTGTATTTGCTGCTCCTCCGTGCTAACAATAAGCTGAGCTGATTCGCTAACGTAGCACGAACCCTTGAATGGAAGCTGAGAGGGACGCACAACAGAACCTCCGCATTCACAGCAGTGAGGGGTAACGGACTGAAACGGAGACAACGTTATTTAAAAATGTCTTTTTTTTTTTTGTTTTGAATCTATTTTGTATCATTAAGTATAAAAATCGTAATTCTGACGTGAATAAATTTTTTTCCACACTCCTACTGAAACAACACCTGAAAAGACGCAACACTTGTGATGTAGAGGTGCAAACAGCTGTGTGTCACTGGTGCTGAGAACAAACACTTGATTTCTTCACCAATGGGATAAAAAAAATGTCCGGTGTTGGCAGATATGTGGGGCAAGGGAATGTGACTATGTGGAAAAGTAATGACACTGCCCAACAGATTGATTCATGTGAGTATCAAGATTGTTATTGAAATAATCACACAGGAAGCAGAACTTCTCAGCTGACCATCACATTAATTTTGGTGTAACCAGTTGAATCCTGTTCAGGTTCACATGGGACATTTGGCTGGAGTGCGCGTAGTTACCCACTTTGTTTCAGTTCAGGGCTGCGTGGTGCAGTCATGGCACATCTCAGCTGTTTCACATACAAATAAGGACGCACTACCTTCCTTCATTTGTGCACCCTCTGGCTGACACTCCTTAAGGTACATATCCCCGGTGAAGAAATAAATATATAGAATATTTAAGGTACAGCAGTTAGTGTGTGCATGGGACAGTGGGAGACATGGCGTCATGCTGGTAGCTTCACATTGTGACATTAGTCAGTCATCAGTGATGGACAATGAACTCATCCAGGAGTCCAACCCTAATGGCAAGCTCAGTATAATTCATGTAATATACTGGTTTATATCAGCCACCTATCAGTCTTGGAAGTTAGATCCATTTTACCGTAAATGTGGCACATGCTAAATAGTCCCTGTAAAAATGTTTAAATATCACGTGTTTGTTGTAAGTCATAAAATTTAAAAACACATTAATAACTACATTATGCAGTTATAACTACAGGAAAATGCAGTTTAAGTCCATTTACAGCTCTTATTATAGGTGCTCTGTTCATCTGTTTTCTTTTCAGCAACTTTTCAAAAACTGGATTTCTCTCATACAAATCAGTCATCATAGGTGAGTCGAACACTCAGAGGTTTGATTGCTAACAATGTTTTTATGACTCTGGTTGTATTCAAGTGAACTTCAAATCAATTCAAATCAATTTAATTTATATAGCGCCAAATCACAACAAACAGTTGCCCCAAGGCGCCTTATATTGTAAGGCAAAAGCCATACAATAATTACAGAAAAACCCCAACGGTCAAAACGACCCCCTGTGAGCAAGCACTTGGCGACAGTGGGAAGGAAAAACTCCCTTTTAACAGGATGAAACCTCCAGCAGAACCAGGCTCAGGGAGGGGCAGTCTTCTGCTGGGACTGGTTGGGGCTGAGGGGAGAGAATCAGGAAAAAGACATGCTGTGGAAGACAGCAGAGATCAATCACTAATGATTAAATGCAGAGTGGTGCATACAGAGCAAAAAGAGACAGAAACACTCAGTGCATCATGGGAACCCCCCAGCAGTCTAAGTCTATAGCAGCATAACTAAGGGATGGTTCAGGGTCACCTGATCCAGCCCTAACTATAAGCTTTAGCAAAAAGGAAAGTTTTAGCAAAAAGGAAACTTCATCAGTATAAACATAGAGCTCTCTTTAAACCTGTTCCCTGATCACTTTGGTGTCATGGTTTGCCCCTGCCCGGGCCTGTGCTGTGCTTCGTTGCCTGTCTGCCTCTGTCCTCCCTTCTTTGATTCCTTTCGGCCCATTCTTTGATCATCTGTTTGTGTTACTTTAGTCTCCGGTTTTGTTTTCTGTTTTTCATTTATTTTCTTTTTATCATACTTTAGTCATGTCTCTAGTTCCACTCTAGTTTAGTTTTTTCCACTAGTTGTATATCCTCTTTGTTTTACTTTTGTCATATGTTGAATTATCTGTTTATTTCTACTTTTGCCACTTGTGAGTTCCATTCTAGTTTAGTCTTAGCCTTTATTGATGTTGTTGATCTCTTTTCAGTACTTAGATTTGTTTTCTGCTTAATTACTTGTTCTTTCATGTCTGGTCTTCTTTATTTTATTTCTTATTTATTGGAACTTGGGTTTTTTTCATCTTTGGTTTTGGTATTTTTTGGATCACTGTGGTTTTAGGTTCATCGTGTGGGTCCTGTTCACTTTGCTTTTGTCTTACTGCATGCTCTTGTCTGGTGTTCAGGGTTTGGTATCGGTGTGTCTTGTTCCTTCTGTTTGCCACACCCCCTTCCAGATTGTTCCTCCAAACCTGTGTCTCGTTCTCCAAATCACCACCTGTCCTAGGGTTAGGGGAAGGAGTAGGGTCAGGTTATGGTTGAGGTTAGGGTTGGGGCAACCTGGTCTCATGGCAAGTCATTATTCAGTAGCACGAAATATATGTTAATCTATTGGTTCGTGATATTGTGACGAAAAGCGCCTCATTTTCGTCACGGCAGCACAAATTCATTCTATTTCATTCCGTGATGGCTGCATTAAATTAAAAGTGAAATTGGGGGTGGGGGTGTGGGTGTGGTTATGGTTAGTGTGGTAGGGAAAGAGTAAGATTAGGTTATGGTTAAGGTTAGGGTCGGGGGTAGGAGTAGGGTTAGGTTAGGAATAGTGAGTTTAAAAAAAACCCTGTCACGAAAATTTGACTAATTTCGTCACGGGAGCACGAAAAAAACAAAAAACAAAACGTGAGACTGGGCTGGGTTGGGGGTAGGGTTAATAATAGTGAGTTTTTTAAAAAACCCTGTCATGAATATTTGAATCATTTCATGACGGAGCACGAAAAAAAAAAAAACGTGAGACTGGGCTGTTTCCACTAGATCAAGCCTTTTCGATTAATCCTTCATCTCTGTTTGAGAGTCTGCACCACCTTCTGTGACACGCGTCCATGCATCCTGACATTTGGTAAATTCAATCAATCAGCATCTATCGATATATAACAGAGACTCTACACTTTAACACTTAATGTAAATACTTGCCAGCCCGTCATAATCCTCTGTATTGTTTCATTACCCATAATTCTTTTCTCTGTGTAGGCCCAAGGCAAAGCACATGTGAAGTGGTTCAGAAGTAAAAACTCCTGTGCCATGCTGATACTTTGGATTTGTATTTGTCCAATATTGGCCAAATCGAGTGAATTACATATTGTAAATTTCAGTTTCACTTGTTGTGTTAGGTTAGCAAAGTACATCCAGAAAAAATGTGTTTATTGGGAGATTATTTGCTTTAAGACATACAAAACATAATCATATTGGTATTGGGCAGATACTGAAGGTTCCAGGATCATGAAAAGTGGTATTGCAGCCTCTGTAGTAAAAACTGGCCTCAAACGACAGACTGTCATCAGCTGTCTTTATGTTGGAAGGGAAGACTGTTACACCTCAGTGACATGACAGGAATAAGGAAACTAATGTCTAGTGACACACACACACACACACACACACACACACACACACACACACACACACACACACAGAGAGAACACAGTGTACGCATTACACGTACTGCATCATTGTGTGCTGGTGTCTGTCACTCAGTGGTGTCCTGGAATCAGCATCGGCGCCATTGACAGGCATCTGTGTCATTGCTTGACAAACCTCAAGGCACCAGGCTGTAATTGGAACGACTGGCCTAATCCTCAGATCAGGACAGACTCATTGACAACCTAAGTGGGCAGCAATCCCAACAGTGACTTATTAGCAGTGCTGGCCTCTTTGCTGGGAGTGCTGACGTCATCACTGCCAGCTGAAAGATGCTGTTGGGACCAGGCAAGAAATTTCACAAAAATATATCACAATGTGTGGTTTTGTGTAATTTATTACTGTAATATACTTGTGCATTTTTAATTGTTTTGTATTGGAGTTTGTGTACGTATTTGATTTTAGTTTTTAGTAGGGGGTCGTTTGACCGTTGGGGTTTTTCCATAATTATTGTATGGCTTTTGCCTTACAATATAAAGCGCCTTGGGGCAACTGTTTGTTGTGATTTGGCGCTATATAAATAAAATTGATTTGATTTGATTTAGTTGCATGCTTCTATGAAATGTCAGGAAAATACAGTCTCCACCTAGCTGAAGATGTCCACTACCACAGATACCAGAGATGTCTGCACCTTGTCGCTTGTCCTGCCTTCTGCCATTTCACCCACCTGTCCATTCAGTGATTCTTTGCTGACTAGAGGATCTGACGGGAGAACTCCAATATGGGAGATGCTACCGGGGGGTTGAGAGGTTTTGAGCCTGACCCAGAGAAGTAAGCTATAGTTCTCCATCTTTTGAGACACCACCATTTCTCTACATTGCACCCAGTGAATCAAAATTTTACACATTCTCGAGAAATTTTGGTTTCTCAGAATGCAAAAGATGGAAAAAGTCTTAATCGCCCCTTGTATCAACATCCCAGGTGAAGGTTCTGTTTTATACAGCCGGTCATAGTTTCTGGTCCATTTGTTCAGTGTAGCAGTCATCCATCAGGACCATTTGTGATGCCAATTTATCTTGATTTAGTTCACATTATTAAATTTTTTGAAATGTTATATAAGACAAACGTCACCACAGAATTTCTTTATGGCAGGCTTTTCACCTTGCCACAGGATTTAAAAGCACAGGTGGAGGTGATAAAATTAACAAATTCTCTGATCCAAACACAACAAACTAGTACAAAAATGAAATGCGCCCTTATTAACAATCCTAATTGTTAATAAAGTGGGATAATGACTGTTCAGTGTGTTGGTACATTGGACATTGTACATATACAACCCCTGGCAAAAATTATGGAATCACCGGCCTCGGAGGATGTTCATTCAGTTGTTTAATTTTGTAGAAAAAAAGCAGATCACAGACATGACACAAAACTAAAGTCATTTCAAATGGCAACTTTCTGGCTTTAAGAAACACTATAAGAAATCAAGAAAAAAGATTGTGGCAGTCAGTAATGGTTACTTTTTTAGACCAAGCAGAGGAAAAAAATATGGAATCACTCAATTCTGAGGAAAAAATTATGGAATCACCCTGTAAATTTTCATCCCCAAAACTAACACCTGCATCATATCAGATCTGCTCGTTAGTCTGCATCTAAAAAGGAGTGAATACACCTTGGAGAGCTGTTGCACCAAGTGGACTGACATGAATCATGTCTCCAACACGAGATATGTCAATTGAAACAAAGGAGAGGATTATCAAACTCTTAAAAGAGAGTAAATCATCATGCAATGTTGCAAAAGATGTTGGTTGTTCACAGTCAGCTGTGTCTAAACTCTGGACCAAATACAAACAACATGAGAAGGTTGTTAAAGGCAAACATACTGGTAGACCAAGGAAGACATCAAAGCGTCAAGACAGAAAACTTAAAGCAATATGTCTCAAAAATCGAAAAATGCACAACAAAACAAATGAGGAACGAATGGGAGGAAACTGGAGTCAACGTCTGTGACCGAACTGTAAGAAACCGCCTAATGGAAATGGGATTTACATACAGAAAAGCTAAATGAAAGCCATCATTAACACCTAAACAGAAAAAAAACAAGGTTACAATGGGCTAAGGAAAAGCAATCGTGGACTGTGGATGACTGGATGAAAGTCATATTCAGTGATGAATCTCGAATCTGCATTGGGCAAGGTGATGATGCTGGAACTTTTGTTTGGTGCCGTTCCAATGAGATTTATAAAGATGACTGCCTGAAGAGAACATGTAAATTTCCACAGTCATTGATGATATGGGGCTGCATGTCAGGTAAAGGCACTGGGGAGATGGCTGTCATTACATCATCAGTAAATGCACAAGTTTACGTTGATATTTTGGACAATTGAAAGGGTGTTTGGGGATGATGAAATCATTTTTCAAGATGATAATGCATCTTGCCATAGAGCAAAAACTGCGAAAACATTCCTTGCAAAAAGACACGTAGGGTCAATGTCATGGCATAGGGTCAATGTCAACGAGCAGATCTGATTTGATGCAGGTGTTAGTTTTGAGGATGAAAATTTACAGGGTGATTCCATGATTTTTTCCTCAGAATTGAGTGATTCCATATTTTTTTCCTCTGCTTGGTCTAAAAAAAGTAACCATTACTGACTGCCACAATCTTTTTTCTTGATTTCTTATAGTGTTTCTTAAAGCCAGAAAGTTGCCATTTGAAATGACTTTAGTTTTGTGTCATGTCTGTGATCTGCTTTTTTTCTACAAAATTAAACAACTGAATGAACATCCTCCGAGACCGGTGATTCCATAATTTTTGCCAGGGGTTGTAGTACCAAATTCATTCATAGTAATCATGCTGCCTTCTTCCAGTGGAATGTGCACAGACAACTGTGCTCACAAAGAGCACACAAACATCTTTGTGTTACACTGCTGCATAAACATGTTACTCAGGCCTTTGGTCCTAATAGTGAATATTTCCTTGGCCTTTTCCAGGCCCCGGTGTCCTCAATGTTGAAGATACTGTGTGCCAGATCATGATCCAAGAAATCTATTACATGACCATTGTGATGTTCCCTCACAATGCAAGTGATACTCCATCATGTTCTCCATACGTAACCATTCAGCTGACACGAAACCATTTCAGTACTATCCAAGGATCCTTTAAATCACCATGAATCAGTTGGACAGAAACTCATTGCATTTGAAGCAGGCAGCAACAGGGTGTTGTACCCTAGAAAAGCCCACATGGTTCTCAGTTGCTGTATGTGCCTTTCGCTCTTTGGCCAGAGGTCAGAGCTCTTATGGCAGGGAGTCTCCAACAGAAGTTGGGTCTGACACATTCTTGGCAGAACCATCCTGACTCCAAATGACATTTGTAAAAGCCAAATTAGTAGCATAATATGTCTCTTCTGTCCGTATCTGACCTGTTGTCAGAATATCAGGAGGTTGGACATAAAGATAAGAACAAAAGACACCCTCTCTACTTTTAAGATTAGGCTTAAAACTTTCCTTTTTGCTAAAGCTTATAGTTAGGGCTGGATCAGGTGACCCTGAACCATCCCTTAGTTATGCTGCTATAGACTTAGACTGCTGGGGGGTTCCCATGATGCACTGTGTTTCTTTCTCTTTTTGCTCTGTATGCACCACTCTGCATTTAATCATTACTGATTGATCTCTGCTGTCTTCCACAGCATGTCTTTTTCCTGATTCTCTCCCCTCAGCCCCAACCAGTCCCAGCAGAAGACTGCCCCTCCCTGAGCCTGGTTCTGCTGGAGGTTTCTTCCTGTTAAAAGGGAGTTTTTCCTTACCACTGTCGCCAAGTGCTTGCTCATAGGGGGTCGTTTTGACCGTTGGGGTTTTTCTGTGATTATTGTATAGCTTTTGCCTTGCAAAATAAAGCACCTTGGGGCAACTATTGTTGTGATTTGGCACTATATAAATAAAATTGATTTGATTTGATTTGATAAGTTACTGTGTTCAGGGCAAGTACATAAGGGCCCTGTCACACCTTGACAACTTAGCCCCTGTATGCCGACTTGTGAAAAATGTGGGGTATACGCTAGATACATTGAATAAGTTATGTAGCTGTCACACCATAATCAATCAATCAATCAATTTTTTTATATAGCGCCAAATCACAACAAACAGTTGCCCCAAGGCGCTTTATATTGTAAGGCAAGGCCATACAATAATTATGTAAAACCCCAACGGTCAAAACGACCCCCTGTGAGCAAGCACTTGGCTACAGTGGGAAGGAAAAACTCCCTTTTAACAGGAAGAAACCTCCAGCAGAACCAGGCTCAGGGAGGGGCAGTCTTCTGCTGGGACTGGTTGGGGCTGAGGGAGAGAATCAGGAAAAAGACATGCTGTGGAGGGGAGCAGAGATCGATCACTAATGATTAAATGCAGAGTGGTGCATACAGAGCAAAAAGAGAAAGAAACAGTGCATCATGAGAACCCCCAGCAGTCTACGTCTATAGCAGAATAACTAAGGGATGGTTCAGGGTCACCTGATCCAGCCCTAACTATAAGCTTTAGCAAAAAGGAAAGTTTTAAGCCTAATCTTAAAAGTAGAGAGGGTGTCTGTCTCCCTGATCTGAATTGGGAGCTGGTTCCACAGGAGAGGAGCCTGAAAGCTGAAGGCTCTGCCTCCCATTCTACTCTTACAAACCCTAGGAACTACAAGTAAGCCTGCAGTCTGAGAGCGAAGCGCTCTATTGGGGTGATATGGTACTACGAGGTCCCTAAGATAAGATGGGACCTGATTATTCAAAACCTTATAAGTAAGAAGAAGAATTTTAAATTCTATTCTAGAATTAACAGGAAGCCAATGAAGAGAGGCCAATATGGGTGAGATATGCTCTCTCCTTCTAGTCCCCGTCACTACTCTAGCTGCAGCATTTTGAATTAACTGAAGGCTTTTTAGGGAACTTTTAGGACAACCTGATAATAATGAATTACAATAGTCCAGCCTAGGGGAAATAAATGCATGAATTAGTTTTTCAGCATCACTCTGAGACAAGAACTTTCTGATTTTAGAGATATTGCGTAAATGCAAAAAAGCAGTCCTACATATTTGTTTAATATGCGCTTTGAATGACATATCCTGATCAAAAATGACTCCAAGATTTCTCACAGTATTACTAGAGGTCAGGGTAATGCCATCCAGAGTAAGGATCTGGTTAGACACCATGTTTCTAAGATTTGTGGGGCCAAGTACAATAACTTCAGTTTTATCTGAGTTTAAAAGCAGGAAATTAGAGGTCATCCATGTCTTTATGTCTGTAAGACAATCCTGCAGTTTAGCTAATTGGTGTGTGTCCTCTGGCTTCATGGATAGATAAAGCTGGGTATCATCTGTGTAACAACAAAAATTTAAGCAATACCGTCTAATAATACTGCCTAAGGGAAGCATGTATAAAGTGAATAAAATTGGTCCTAGCACAGAACCTTGTGGAACTCCATAATTAACTTTAGTCTGTGAAGAAGATTCCCCATTTACATGAACAAATTGTAATCTATTAGACAAATATGATTCAAACCACCGCAGCGCAGTGCCTTTAATACCTATGGCATGCTCTAATCTCTGTAACAAAATTTTATGGTCAACAGTATCAAAAGCAGCACTGAGGTCTAACAGAACAAGCACAGAGATGAGTCCACTGTCCGAGGCCATAAGAAGATCATTTGTAACCTTCACTAATGCTGTTTCTGTACTATGATGAATTCTAAAACCTGACTGAAACTCTTCAAATAGACCATTCCTCTGCAGATGATCAGTTAGCTGTTTTACAACTACCCTTTCAAGAATTTTTGAGAGAAAAGGAAGGTTGGAGATTGGCCTATAATTAGCTAAGATAGCTGGGTCAAGTGATGGCTTTTTAAGTAATGGTTTAATTACTGCCACCTTAAGAGCCTGTGGTACATAGCCAACTAACAAAGATAGATTGATCATATTTAAGATCGAAGCATTAAATAATGGTAGGGCTTCCTTGAGCAGCCTGGTAGGAATGGTGTCTAATAAACATGTTGATGGTTTGGATGAAGTAACTAATGAAAATAACTTAGAACAATCGGAGAGAAAGAGTCTAACCAAATACCGGCATCACTGAAAGCAGCCAAAGATAACGATACGTCTTTGGGATGGTTATGAGTAATTTTTTCTCTAATAGTTAAAATTTTGTTAGCAAAGAAAGTCATGAAGTCATTACTAGTTAAAGTTAATGGAATACTCAGCTCAATAGAGCTCTGACTCTTTGTCAGCCTGGCTACAGTGCTGAAAAGAAACCTGGGGTTGTTCTTATTTTCTTCAATTAGTGATGAGTAGAAAGATGTCCTAGCTTTACGGAGGGCTTTTTTATAGAGCAACAGACTCTTTTTCCAGGCTAAGTGAAGATCTTCTAAATTAGTGAGACGCCATTTCCTCTCCAACTTACGGGTTATCTGCTTTAAGCTACGAGTTTGTGAGTTATACCACGGAGTCAGGCACTTCTGATTTAAAGCTCTCTTTTTTAGAGGAGCTACAGCATCCAAAGTTGTCTTCAATGAGGATGTAAAACTATTGACGAGATACTCTATCTCACTTATAGAGTTTAGGTAGCTACTCTGCACTGTGTTGGTATATGGCATTAGAGAACATAAAGAAGGAATCATATCCTTAAACCTAGTTACAGCGCTTTCTGAAAGACTTCTAGTGTAATGAAACTTATTCCCCACTGCTGGGTAGTCCATCAGAGTAAATGTAAATGTTATTAAGAAATGATCAGACAGAAGGGAGTTTTCAGGGAATACTGTTAAGTCTTCTATTTCCATACCATAAGTCAGAACAAGATCTAAGATATGATTAAAGTGGTGGGTGGACTCATTTACTTTTTGAGCAAAGCCAATAGAGTCTAATAATAGATTAAATGCAGTGTTGAGGCTGTCATTCTCAGCATCTGTGTGGATGTTAAAATCGCCCACTATAATTATCTTATCTGAGCTAAGCACTAAGTCAGACAAAAGGTCTGAAAATTCACAGAGAAACTCACAGTAACGACCACGTGGACGATAGATAATAACAAATAAAACTGGTTTTTGGGACTTCCAATTTGGATGGACAAGACTAAGAGTCAAGCTTTCAAATGAATTAAAGCTCTGTCTGGGTTTTTGATTAATTAATAAGCTGGAATGGAAGATTGCTGCTAATCCTCCGCCCCGGCCCGTGCTACGAGCATTCTGACAGTTAGTGTGACTCGGGGGTGTTGACTCATTTAAACTAACATATTCATCCTGCTGTAACCAGGTTTCTGTAAGGCAGAATAAATCAATATGTTGATCAATTATTATATCATTTACCAACAGGGCCTTAGAAGAGAGAGACCTAATGTTTAATAGACCACATTTAACTGTTTTAGTCTGTGGTGCAGTTGAAGGTGCTATATTATTTTTTCTTTTTGAATTTTTATGCTTAAATAGATTTTTGCTGGTTATTGGTAGTCTGGGAGCAGGCACCGTCTCTACGGGGATGGGGTAATGAGGGGATGGCAGGGGGAGAGAAGCTGCAGAGAGGTGTGTAAGACTACAACTCTGCTTCCTGGTCCCAACCCTGGATAGTCACGGTTTGGAGGATTTAAGAAAATTGGCCAGATTTCTAGAAATGAGAGCTGCTCCATCCAAAGTGGGATGGATGCCGTCTCTCCTAACAAGACCAGGTTTTCCCCAGAAGCTTTGCCAATTATCTATGAAGCCCACCTCATTTTTTGGACACCACTCAGACAGCCAGCAATTCAAGGAGAACATGCGGCTAAACATGTCACTCCCGGTCTGATTGGGGAGGGGCCCAGAGAAAACTACAGAGTCCGACATTGTTTTTGCAAAGTTACACACCAATTTAATGTTAATTTTAGTGACCTCCAATTGGCGTAACCGGGTGTCATTACTGCCGACGTGAATTACAATCTTACCAAATTTACGCTTAGCCTTAGCCAGCAGTTTCAAATTTCCTTCAATGTCGCCTGCTCTGGCCCCCGGAAGACAATTGACTATGGTTGCTGGTGTCGCTAACTTCACATTTCGCAAAACAGAGTCGCCAATAACCAGAGTTTGATCCACGGCGGGTGTGTCGTCAAGTGGGGAAAAACGGTTAGAGATGTGAACGGGTTGGCGGTGTACACGGGGCTTCTGTTTAGGGCTACGCTTCCTCCTCACAGTCACCCAGTCGGCCTGCTTTCCTGGCTGCTCGGGATCTGCCAGGGGGTAACTAACGGCGGCTAAGCTACCTTGGTCCGCACCGACTACAGGGGCCTTGCTAGCTGTAGAATTTTCCATGGTGCGGAGCCGAGTCTCCAATTCGCCTAGCCTGGCCTCCAAAGCTACGAATAAGCTACACTTATTACAAGTACCGTTACTGCTAAAGGAGGCCGAGGAATAACTAAACATTTCACACCCAGAGCAGAAAAGTGCGGGAGAGACAGGAGAAGCCACCATGCTAAATCGGCTAAGAGCTAGTAGCTACGCTAAGCTAGCGGATTCCTAAAAACACGCAAAGTGAATAATGTGTAAATAATTTAGAGGTGATTCAGCAGAAGGAGTGCTTTAGTTAAGGCACGTAAAGATTACACTGGGAAACAAATCGTAATCTAGATAACTAGATCAATCTAACTGCGCAGATTAAACAGCTAACAGATACAGAAAAACACCGCTGTGCTCCAGAACAGGAAGTGATAACGATTTAGCCAGCGTATGCTGACAGCCCCGTTTCCAATGAGCAGGCTGGTTCGGTACGGCATGGTGTGGTACGGGTCGGAACAGTTGAATCTGGCTTGGTTTGTGTTTTCACTGCCAGTATAACCCTTTTGTTTGGTAGGTGGTTTGTTTGTTCATAAATTGTTTTTAGCCCAAGTGCTATGTTTTTGTGCTGATATGCAAAATTAAAGCAGAACAGCAAAATAATAAATAAATGTCCCAACTGCCTGTGTGTCACGTCAATTCCATAACAATTTTTCTTTGTTAAAAATAAATCACTGTATTAAATACCAGACTTAAGAAAACTAAAGTAAAAAAACAAACAAACAAACAAATAAAAAACAACAACAAAATAAAATAAAATAAAAAACAAACACAAGAAACTCTGCTACAGTGCCTCTTTTGGTCACTTTTGTCAGTTCCAAGTGTTATGGTTAGAGGTTCAGGTGGAACCAAACCGTTGCAGGCAATGGACCCAAATGCAGGGAGCTAAACACGGAGAAGAGTACAAAGAAAAATATGTTTATTTATAATAAATAAAGTAAAGGTGCTGTGCTGGGGTGCCTGCAGTGTGGAGCCTCCTGGCGGTGAAATGAGGGAGCTGCAGGATCCCGAGCCAGTCTTGAAGGATAATATCAGCTAAGGTTCCAGGGTTCAGGACCAAGTAGAATGCTTACCGCCGAGACTAGGAACTATGGGGAATAAAGACACACAGGGTGAGTGAATGCACTCGTGGCGTTGGAGCCTCAAAACCGTCACAGTTCATAAAAGGTTTAACACAGGTTGTTTCAGAGGTCAGGCAATAAAGTTCTCTTCTTAAGAAATAAAGTTCATAGTTCATAAGTTGTATCCAAAGGTCAGAGGTCAAGTGCTGCATGTTGTAACACAGTTCCAATTAAGCAGGACCTGATACAGCTGGGTTTTCATTTGTTTGATATCAGAATTCATGTAGTTCTTAGGAAGAGTTTTCAGAACAGTTCTTTATCATAGCACAGTCACAAAGAGGATGCGTGGATCATAGAACATGGCTCTGGAAGCTGGCGAGGCAAAACGAGGCAAGCAAGGCAACAGACAAACTTGACACAAGTATCTGGCAATACATGAACAGAAAGTCAGGTTTTAAATAGTCTATCAATAATCAATCACTCATCTGGTGATCCAGGTGTGAAACAAAACTGAAGGCGCCATCTACTGCAGAAACTAACACATGACACTGGTAAAACAGAGTTAAAACCAGGCTCTGAGGGAAATCCTGACACGAAGCCCAAGAACCAACAGAACAAAAGTTCATTTGTAATTCTAAACATACTTAGGGTGTTTTTTACTCACTCTTTGTCTGTCCCACAACATTATTTCTCTCCTACAGTGTCAATAGCAATTACATACACATTAAGCCATCATGTTGTGACCACTGGACTCGATATTATATGGTTGCTTAGCTGTTGGATTTCTGCTTTTGCATGCTTGACATTTTCTTGTTATGCTTTGTTTTATTTATTTATTTTTGTTATTTGTAGTATGGCCAAAGAATATGGTCTGGTCTGCTTGAGGTTTTTTCCTGTAATCAAAAATCAAAGGAGGGAGTTTTTCCTTTCCATTGTTGCCAGTGTGTTTGCTCAGAGGGTGGGTGAGGTAGACCTTACTCTTGTGAAACACCTTGGGGGATTTATGTTGTGATTTGGCACTGTACAACCAAAATTAATTTAATTGGAGAGAACAAAACAAGAAGTAGAAGAAGAGTAGAAGAAAGGTAAACATGCTTTACCCTTATACAGCTATTCTGTTTAAAATTATAATATGCTGTCAAAGTTGAAATGGACATGTGATATTGCAATTAAAGCAACAAACTTCAAAGAACACAAAGCGTACTTTCCTTTTAACCTGCTAAGTACTTCTTGGCAAAGCTCGAGAGCCATCAACTTCATGCAGAGCATGACATGAGTGTTTCTGTGAATGTGTGTGTGCTTTGGGTTCCTGGCTTTTGTAAAAGCACCAGGAAGCCTGAGCGGTCCAGCCAGGCATGCCTGTGCAGTGTAACCAAGGCTGACTGGCTGACCTCAGACTGTGTGGGCCCTTCAGCAGAAGATGAAGGAGCTTTTTCATTGACACAGGAACAGGAGGTATCGCCTTCCCTTTGCAGCAGCACTCATTCATGCCAGACACAATGAGTTATTATTGGTTTTGAATTGAAATGTTAATTTTGGGAACTGGGCAACTGGGCCTGAGCGCCACCCATCTACCCCCCATTTCTCATTTTTCAGATGGGTGAGGTGGTCAGATTCGAAGGGGAGAGTTAACTCTCAACTCTCCTTGTATTAGAATACTTTATGTCAACTAGGTGGTGAGTGAGTGGACCTCGCAGACTCACATGCTGAAGGTTTTCAACATAGCAGTAACTGGTAATATCATCACCAGCCACTTGAGTAGGCACACCTGCTTACATCGGGTTCACATTCAAGAACATGCTGTAAACATTTCTCAGACATTTTGGTCAATATTGACATGATAGCTTCTGGCAGTTGCCACGCTATTACCCCACCAACAGCAGCCTGGATTGTTGGTACAAATCAGGAGCAGCATGGTTGTGGAAGTGGTTAAATGGCGCTTTTCTACTTCACAAAAGTAGCACTACTCTGCACTACTCAGCTCGATTCTACTCAGTTTTTTTGCTTTTCCACTAGGGTTAGTACCTGGTACCGGGCGCTTTTTTTAGTACCTGCTCAGGAGCGGTTCAAAGCGAGCCACGCCGATACTAAAATGTGACGTCAATAGGCTGCTGGCCACTGATTGGTCAGAGAATGTCGTCACTGGATGAGTCATGAGTGCGCCGTCTGAGACGAAAATCAAAACCCGCCATTTATAAATAGTCACAGCGGCGTTACAACGACTGTCCTTTTCTTTCGTTTCACGGCGAGTTTTTTTTTTTTACTTGCACAAAACCACACCGTGGTCTGTGGATGAGTTGTGGAAGTTTGTGTTTGGTGGTGGAAGAAGCGATCCAAAATGAGAAAATCTCCCAGTCTTTGGCCGCACTCGGCTCACCGGACATTACAGCAACGCAGAGAACAGCTGAAAAAGCTTAAAAGTGATTACAGGACCACAACGACCGGAGTAGGTCGGACTGTAAGGGCTGGAAACTGTTTGACCGAAGGAACGCTGTTTACGGACACTGAACGGCGAACAACGGGAGGCAGGATGACGGCGACTCGGCTTTGTTAGAAGCGACGGATGGTAAGTGTTTTTGTGACTGTAGTCTGCTTGAAAGCACCGTTTAATGTTACTTATCCCATTGGTGGGAAGCACATTTTAACAAACCATGATTTTGAGTCTAAACTTGTGTTAAAGTAACATCGTCTCATGTACGTGGACACAGTGAGCTACCTGATTGCTAACTAGCGCATTAGCTAACTCTGTGCTCTGCTTTAAAGTATTAACTTCTGACAAAAACACCTAAAATCAGCATGACAACAAACGTGTACATTTGACTCATTTAGTGCCATTACTGTGATGTGTGTGTGGTTTTTTTTTTTGACATGTCGCCATTTTGTGTTTTTGTTGAAGTATCCAGTTCCATAAGCGAGGAGGGTTCGAACACCAGCTTCAACATCTGTATCAACTTCCAGCACCACACAGCAACGTGTCATCACAGGTAAGAATAACGTGTCTCACATCACGTAACTTTCCCAAATACGATATATATACAGGGTAAGCCCCCCCCCTCCCACCAAAAAAACAAAACAAAACAAAAACCCAGAACCCAGGACCCATAAATATTGTAATAAGGACCTTCCCAAAGTTTCAGTTATCTTGGTCGCTTTGCATAAAAGTCATGTTCTTTCAAAATGATGCTCCAAATGGTCTGATTTGTTGGAGGATAATTTTGAAAGAACATAATTTTTATGCAAAGTGACCAAGATAACTGAAACTCTGGGGAATGATCATAAACTTTCTTTCCCATTTCTACCTTCATTATTGTCCAGGCAAGAGAAAAAGGAGCCTGTCCCAGCAAGCGAATCTGTCCATCTTGAGTGATGTTGACGCTGAAGCTGAACTGGGCCCACTGTGATCGACACATCCAACTGCTCCTCGAGGAAGCAACGGTGGTGGAAGCTGCATTTAATCAGGAATATCTTGGCATGCTGGGCAACCTTGTACACGTGATGTGTGACCGGGGCATGTGACCTGCACCCCCACCCCAGACTACAGACACATGAAACTTTTGTGTAGTTTGTGTTGTTGTTTTTTTTTTTTGTATTTGTTCTTTTTTGTTGCAGTAAACAATTTGACTCGTGACTGTATCATAATTTGTCATTTCATGCTGAGTCAACAGTAAAAAACATTTTGTCAATGAAGGTTCATTTCTATGAATTTTTAATTTGGGTTTTGCCACTCCAGAAGACACTGCACACTACACCTGGCTGAATCTTTACAAAGATACTGGAATGTCTAAACTGAGATTTTACCAAATGGTATTTAACATAAACAAAAAGGTTTAGTCACTCCAGTGATAGCACCATTACATTAAGGAATTTTGAACAAACAGTTTTTACTACTGGATTATGCTTAAACATAAACAAACTGTCAGCCTTTAAATCAGTAAACCTTGGTAACTTTTACAAATCAAACTGATGTTACACAAAAGTGGAGACATTTTAGCAAAAAGTACAAAAATGTATTCAAAATGCATAGTGAAACATAACATGTATAACATGATGATGACAAAGGTGTCCCATTCCATGGCATGAACCTTTGCAGCGGTGACTCTGACAAAACTATCTGAAACACACACACACACACACACAGCATACATATTTTAATTAGTGCTGTCAGGTTATTAAAAAAATAATGTAATTGATTACAGAGTTTGCCTCCCAAACAGAAGGTCCCTGGTTCAAGGCCACCAACATAACTGGATCTGCTGTGATGACCCCTGAGGAAAATAGGAAAAGATAAATGAGATTATTTCGTATCAGGCAGTTCTTCCCTATTGTTATGTATGATTTGAAATTCAGATTTTCTTGACCATATCTTCATGGCCACATCAGCTAAGTGTCTGCCATGTGACTGCCTGACTGGATATTTTCCTCAGCCAGCTGATAGAAATGTGCATCTTTGCATCACACCATCACATTTCATGTCAACACTATAACTGTATGGTTAAAAGGTCTGAAATTTAGTACACTTACTGGGGACAGTTCTATTATTCTTTTCACTAGACTTCATGTCTGCACCTCTCACACTCCAGCACCACAAATTTGGAGGTGTTTTTAAGGGTTCCTTCACTCTGCACGCATTCAGGGCGTTAAACGCATCACAGATCGCTCTAAAACCCATTATTTTCAATGAGTAGCATAAACCGAACTAGCGCGACACTGCCAGAAACGCGCATTTCCACTTGTTATCAGGTCGCTGCAGTCAAAATTCGACCCAATCCGTCTTTCATTGCTGCATGCTGTGAGGTAGCTTCACGTGTCCAATAGAAACTGTGGTGTCTGAGTGTGACCTCTAGAGGCGTTCACATGATAAAAGAGAACTGCCATGCAAAGAGCAAGCAGACGGGGCAGATCAGAGCGAGTGAGTGGGTAACACCTGTAAGCTGTACTGAGCTGGAATAAAGTTGTGTTGTTCCTGTACAACTGGAGTTGTCTTTCTACCAGAACAAACCAATTTATTTTCTGTTATAACATGACAGAAACAAGGCATCGGGCCATAACATGGAGGAGACCAGAAATGGGTCACAGAACTGTTCATTTCTAGTTTTCTGAAGAAAATCCTTACAAATGCTTTTTTTTTTTTTACATTCTGAAGTTAAAAATGTTTCTTAGAATTAAAACAGAAAAAGTAAAA
This sequence comes from Thalassophryne amazonica, assembly GCF_902500255.1. NCBI lineage: Eukaryota > Metazoa > Chordata > Actinopteri > Batrachoidiformes > Batrachoididae > Thalassophryne > Thalassophryne amazonica. The sequence goes on from NC_047104.1 coordinate 51,842,900, forward strand.
AAAAAAAAAAAAAAAAGATTCTTCAGAAATTTTTGTTTACTTGTAAATTATAACCATAACTTACCTGTTGTTGTTTCAGATGAGATGCTTTCTTGATTAACATTATAGGGAACCTTGAACATTTATTTTTAGACAAATAAAATATCACAAAAGTAATGTGTACATTTTTAAGAGCAGAGGGTCAGCATTTGTGCATTTGTTACAGCCCATGGGCACATTCGGAGTCCGCCAACCAGGCCTGCGGCTCGTCTGAGGCTGCCAGCCAGGTCCATGGTTTATTGGAGTCTGTCAACCAGGCCTGCTGCAGTGTCGGAGTCCGTCACCAGCACTGGCTGTCAGCTTGTCGTCCTTGTGGGGAAGCCGGGATATCACAGGCTAAGCTAAGCTATCTTAGCCTCCTAGATTAGCCTTGGTAAGCTAGCTTTCGGTGTTTGTAGTAGTGTGATCCGTCTTTAATCAAGATCTACTGCATCCTGAAAGCAACACGGCCTTAAAAATCCTTCAAAACGACATGGAGGAATTAAAGGAGTCCATGAACATGATGTCTGTGGAAATGGCTTCTTTGACAAAACAAAACCACATCATTACAGAACTGCTGAGAGAAATCAAACAGTTAAAATGATAGAACTCTGAACAAGAACAGAAAATTCTATATCTGGAAAATCGAGTGTCTACTCACTAAAAATCAAACCAAGGAACCTTTTACAAGCTCTAACGGGAGTTAGTGCTTAGACAAGAGGAAACTAGGTGTCTGCATTGCTTCATAGTAAACATACTGACATTAAGAACAAAAATATCAAAGCATGTCACACTTTGCCCACTCGGGATATCATCATCCACATTGCAAACAGAAGGCACAAAATTGAACTACTCAAACAGGGAAGGAAGTTGAAAGGCACAAACATTTACATAAATGAGCATCTTACCAGGAGTAATGCGGACATCGCTAGGAAAGCAAGGCTCCTTATAAAACAGGGTAAAATCCATTCAGTCCGGGTCACAAGATGCAAGGTTTTTTTTTTTTAATCAAACTAAGGGATGCACCTGAAAATGCCAGAGGTCTGTGTATCAGGAATATGAGTCAGTTAGAACACTTTGTGTAAGGATGTTTCATCCTTTGTTAAGGGATAAATCTTGAGAAATCCTATACCATGTTTAGGTTCATATTGTGAAGTCAGACTTCAGTTAATTGCATTTTTTGGATTGTGGATTACATTTCTTTTATGATGGCAACTGAGTTTTCAAAATTTATTCCTGCACAGGAGCTCAATTTAAAAATGTTTGAAGACACAGAACATAGATTTCCTAACATTGAAAATAACGTTGATCCGGATTGTTTCTTTCTTAAAAATAGAAATCATCATTGTAATTATTTTACTGAGGAATAATTTAATGGCCCCGTCACACATAGTGCGAATATGTACAACTCAGGGCAACTCCCATCGGAACAGCTCATATGAGCGCACCATGAAATATTGCGCCGACAGGCAGACGGGCACGATGCCAGTGCAACGGTTTGTGCACATGGGAACACAGTGCCAGCAAATGCGCATTGTGTAACCACATTGAGCAGCTGCTGTGGAGAAAAAAATTAATAAAACAAATTAAAAAATACATGTTGCAGCGGTTTTGTGCACATATGGGAAAACAGTGCGAGCAGCAGTGCGAGATGTAACCACATCATGCAGCTGCTGTGAAAATAAAAAAATTAAAATAAAAACACATGTCACCCACAGGATTCAAACCTGCACTTTCCAAACTTTCTGGTTGCTAGTCAGAAACCTTACCACTGAGCTACCATCATTGGCCTGTGAAAGGTCCAGGAAACTGCCTGACATCAGGAAGGACATGGACGTATTTAAAAAAAAAATAAAACCACACACCACATTGCATTATACTGAATCTCTTTTATGAATCGGGCAATACAAATATGATCCGTCTGTTCCTCTGTAGATGGCCCATGGTCACAGACGTACAGTCATAAAATGACATGAATGAGAAGCAGTTCCCTCATCTCATCATGTCGACATCTGCTGGAACATGTCCAGCCGGCCCGTGCGTGCATCCTGCCAGTGTGCCACTAGATAGACACCACGTCATTTGGAACAGAGCTCATGTGGGTGACATGACAGTCAGATCGGTGGCTGCGTGTTGTGATCTGATGGCCTGTTTCATCCTGGGGGCACCCTGTCCATGGGCTGCAGTGTGCCTGTCGCTACAGCGATCTATGTTTTGATGTATTTATGTCCACGTGATATAGCAAGCAGACACACATGCATCACAGTGGGCAGTTGTTAGTCCATGTCCGTCCAAACAAGTCCAAGTACGTGTTGTCCAGCTGGGATGTCCAGAATGAAAGATCTCCACAGCCACTTCTGTTGGTGGCCACAGCTCCTGTCAGTTCAGCACATAGACCAAAACTACACTCGTGGGGCACTTAGACAAATTTCACTGCCAGCACAGCAGTGATTGTCTGCTGACTGTAGTTGTATTCATAGTGCGAATGGCCACACATTTTCTAAGTGCCATGCGAGCAGTGTTAGTTGTTCGTACGTGTCACGTGGAATTTGACCGACACCTGCCGCGAGAGGGTTCGATGGACCCGCACAGCGCACACTGTCTTTCAGCCACTGGTGTGTGCAAATAGTTGTAGCAACAGGTGTAGGTGGCAGCTGCGATTTTACATGTTTTGCACACAATTCCTGCTTCATGTGCATTTTATGCAGAAATCGAACAAATCTGCATTATGTGTGAAGGGGCCCTAAGCAATATTCCTTGACCAACGGGGCATTCTTTATTATATGCATTTTAATAGCAGATGCCTTTCTTTGAATCTTTACAAAATCCAGGACTGTTTAAAAATTGCTAATAAATATTTTTCAGTTATTGCAGTTACTGAGACCTGGTTAAAAGAGGAGTATGTTGATTCTGTCCAGCTAGATAGTTATGATTTTTTTTTTTTTTTTGCCAGAAATAGTGCAAATAAATGAGGTGGTGGTGTGGCTCTTTATGTCAGATCTAATCATTACTGTGAAATTGTTCCAAATATGTCATTTTCCTTGGATGGTGTTAAGGAACGTGTTACTGTGGAGATTACATGTGAAAAATCAAAAACATAATTAGAAGTTGTATTTATAGAGTTCCCGGATTGAATATAAACATTTTTGTGGAGAAACTGACTGAGATGCACAGCTCAGTTAAAAACAATAAGACTTTATTTGTTTGTGGAGACTTTTCTGTAACATAAATTTTCTAAATCCTCATGGCCATATAGATATAGCGGAATTCTTAGATTCTTTGTTCTGTATGGGATTATATCCAGTGATAACCCGCTCAACCAGGATTAATACGTTAATACACATTGATGGTCACTGACAATATATTAATAAATGTTATTGTTGGGAATTTAACGGGTGGATTACTTGTTAGTGACATCAGTGATCACTTGCCGGTTTTTGTTGTTTACAATTCTTTAGTTCATAAAGTTGATCATATTGACACTAAATTTCAAAAGAAAAATAACTGAGGAATCTATGGCCAATCTTAGAATGGAATGATCACACCAAGATTGGTGTGGCATCTATATCGAAGACATTGATCAATCATATGCAGGGATGGGTATTGATAAGATTTGATCGATATCGATGCCATTATTGATTCCGCTTATCGATCCGATTCCTTATCAATTCCCTTATCGATACCTCTTGTGAATTTTCTGTGTACTAAAAGTGGGCTTTACAGGTTTTCTGTGTCAACAACATTTTAAATTGGTCACTGGATCCTTGATCTTTCAGACATTTTGGCATGAATGTCTCTCCATACCTCTGGCTGCTGCACGTCATCGATTGCAGTTTGTTTGTATTACAACGTTTGGAAAGAGGTGTCAATTGATTTAAACGCCATTTCGCTTTGAATTTATTAATTACGACTCGACTCTATCCTTCTACCTTGACTCGGCAGAGAGCTGTGTGTGAACAGAACGGAGGACGATTCTCATTTTATTCTCGCAAAAAGAAAGGAGTCCCATTTAGTGACTTTTAATCCGCAGAAAAGTGACTCACGATTGACATATTCAGGGATGAAAGTGGTGAAAAACAAAAAAAGTTGAAACCCAAAATTACCCCCAACACCACCCACACGGACATTTTTGAATTCTAGAAGCTCTGAAATGCAATCTGGGACTATTCCAGACAATAAACTGCAGTGAGTGCAGCATCCATTTTGGTGAGAAAAAAACCCAACCTTCCTTATTCAAATTCATTCCAGTAGTATTCTGCACTTACTAGGATGCAGCAGTTTTCTAGCTTGGCAGATAGTTCTGGAGGAAATCACACTGTTATGTCTCAAGAAATGAACACATAGAAAATATGGTTTGACCGAAACAAATTGTCATTATACTTAAATAAAACAGGGATGAAGTGGAGGTGTAAGTAACTAGGTGTTCACAGGAAACAGTTATTTATTTCTATATGTATTTATTTATTTTCATTGTTAGTTGGTTTTATCTTTTCTGTTGTTTTGTTTCATCAGGTTCTTTTTGTCTCCTCTAAAACTGTATTGTAGCATTATTAGTTATTATGAGTTATTATTACTATTATTGTTGTTTTTGCTATTATTATTAATATATGAATAAAAATAAATAAAAAAAATACAATTTGACTCTTTTACGACAATGAACGCTGAGCCATTAATTATTATACAGAATACAAATGCACACAAACATGCTGAGATGTGAACAGCTTAATGCTAACGTTAACATTGATAATGCCATAGACATGCTAACGTGTTAGCATCGGTCCCGTTTTTAAGTTATAAAATACATCTATCAGCTGTTTCAGAAGACCATAACAGGTTGGTTTAACATAAAAAGGTAAATATCACTCACAGAAATATGCTCTTTAGGGTTTTAGCGTGGAAAAATTAAAGCAAAATAACACAATGAATCAAGAAAGCAGTGGATCGAAGCACTGCTTTGATCTGCGAATCACTGCTTCGATTGGTTCAAGGTTCAAAGCAAAGCTGCGGTGCAGAAAAGTTGATTACAGACCCGCTGCAGGGTCTGTAATCAATGTAGAGAAATGATCATCTTCCTGACAAACACCCCCAAAAACAACGGCCACTCTGAAGGACCGATAAGGAAATCGTTAAGCAAAAAGGTTATTGATGTCAGTGGATAAAATCATTTCTTAACAATACCCGAAAGGAACCGGTTCTCGATACCCATCCCTAATCATATGAATCATTTATCTCCATTATCTCCAAGTTGTATGATAAACATTGCCCACTGATATTAAATGTTGGACACAAGTGAAATAATGACAAACCTTGGATCACTAAGGGACTGCTGAATGCATGTAAAAAGAAAAATGTTTGTACAAGCAGTTTTTGAAGTGTAGAACAACTGAGGCTGAGACAAAATACAAGACATAAAAACAAGTTAACCAATATCATGTGACCTTGCAAAGGCTGTATTACAGTGATTTGTTGGAAAAAATAAAAAAAACATCAAGGGTACTTGGAAGCTCTTAAATTAAATCATCAAAAAGTAAAAAAAAGTTGTCAAAGATTATCCAACATATTTTTACTCAAATACCTTTCTAACCCTGTATATCCCATCGATGGGAAATTTCACTTTTTATTTGTGAGATACTGAGAAGCCAAAATGAGGCGGGTGGTAGAGGTTTAAAGGGGTAGGCATTTACAAGCTTTTGCTTCTGCCTACACCCTTTCAGGCACATGGGTGCATTCTTGGATTATTTTCTTTCTTTCTTTGTGTGTTTTTTGTTGTTTTGCATCGGTGTGTGCCGAATAAATTCATTCATTCATTCATTCATTTAAGTCTGGTACATTCATTTATTCATATTTGCATTTCAACCAGGAAAAAAATACACCATAAATAAATATTTATTATAAACACAACAGGAATTGATGTAACAATGACTACAGTGTGTCTGTTAAGTAGGCTTTCACAATGTGACATAAACCTCATGATTAAATCATTTTTTCAAGTCAGAATTTCAATACACCCACTTGGGAAATGATTCACAATATTAATACCAGCATTTTGGCATCAAAATTAATCCTATATCTTGAAAATAACCCACCACCCCTTGAAAGTATGGTCTATTTTAAATTATCTGGCTATTCCGCTATGTGTAAAGTTTGTCCATGCTCTTCAAAAACTTTATAAACACTATTCTTTCACAAATGTTTTTATTTCAGTAACTGTGTGAATAACAGAACTTAGGAGGAGGCCATGCTCTTCAAAAACTTTAAAAACATAAACCATTGTCAAAGGTTTTATCAAATTCTTTAGCCTGAGATCTTGTTTTTGGCTTGGCCGTGACACTTGATTTACAACTCCAATAATTATGGAATCACCGGCTTCGGAGGATGTTCATTCAGTTGTTTAATTTTGTAGAAAAAAAGCAGATCGCAGACATGACACAAAATTAAAGTCATTTCAAATGGCAACTTTCTGGCTTTAAGAAACACTATAAGAAATCAGGAAAAATAATTCTGGCAGTCAGCAACGGTTACTTTTTTAGACCAAGCAGAGGGAAAAAATATGGACTCACTCAATTCTGAGGAATAAATTATGGAATCACCCTGTAAATTTTCATCCCCAAAACTAACACCTGCATCAAATCAGATCTGCTCGTTAGTCTGCATCTAAAAAGGAGTGATCACACCTTGGAGAGCTGTTGCACCAAGTGGACTGACATGAATCATGGCTCCAACACGAGAGATGTCAATTGAAACAAAGGAGAGGATTATCAACTCTTAAAAGAGGGTAAATCATCACGCAATGTTGCAAAAGATGTTGGTTGTTCACAGTCAGCTGTGTCTAAACTCTGGACCAAATGCAAACAACATGGGAAGGTTGTTAAAGGCAAACATACTGGTAGACCAAGGAAGACATCAAAGCGTCAAGACAGAAAACTTAAAGCAATATGTCTCAAAAATCGAAAATGCACAACAAAACAAATGAGGAACGAATGGGAGGAAACTGGAGTCAACGTCTGTGACGGAACTGTAAGAAACCGCCTAAAGGAAATGGGATTTACATACAGAAAAGCTAAACGAAAGCCATCATTAATACCTAAACAGAAAAAACAAGGTTACAATGGGCTAAGGAAAAGCAATCAGGGACTGTGGATGACTGGATGAAAGTCATATTCAATGATGAATCTCGAATCTGCATTGGACAAGGTGATGATGCTGGAACTTTTGTTTGGTGCCGTTCCAATGAGAAGCCCGTAAAATTTTCACCGAAAGCCAGATAAATTTTTCGAATGGTTTCCAGCTGCCAGTCTCTAACAGTTTCTGAAAAAATTCTGATAGAAAAAAAGCCCAAATCATTCCGCCATTTACTTACAATGAAAATCCGCTGAGGGGGTGGACCACTCCTCACTCAAAGCCTGCTCACAGGCGAATGACGCAACCGACAGGCGTGGAAAAAACATCCGTGGGAGCATTTTCATTCTTTTCTGAGTTGAACCGGAGACTTTCCTAATCCTCTTAGCTGCATTTTCTTTGTTAAAAATGACTAGCGACAAATCGAGCTTCTATTTCTGGTGTTTTTTGTTTTTTTTTTGTAGCTGCTTGTGTTTGGAGACTGACTTCTATCACTCTTTCTGACTTCTATTGCAGTTTCTGTCCCTACCGAGCAGCGGGAGCTGCTGAGGTCCTTCACTGTCACAAAGCACTCACAGGCGGACAAACTTCACACTAGCCTCGCACCAGTCCCAGCTAGCGAACTAGCTAGGTAGCAAGCTGCACATAATGGCAGACAATTTGAATGTTGTGGACCAGATTTTGGCGAAGCCATTTGATAGTCTTCCTTACGAAGAAGCCATGGCTGCTGTCATGGCTTCAGCTCTCAATGGTTTACAGGCCAAAGTTAAAGCAATAGCCCCCAGTGCAATGTTTGTGCATTGCTATGCACACAGACTGAATCTGGTTCTGTCTCAGGGGGCTAAATGCTTATCTGAGTGCAGAATATTTTTTGCATCACTCTCTGGGTTTGCCACATTTTTCTCAAAATCCACAAAGAGGATGTCTTTTCTTGAGTCTGCAGGCTGCTCAAGGTTGCCCAGAAATGCTCCTACTCGATGGAATTTCACATCATGGATAGTGAGCACTGGGGCAAACAATTATGATGCCCTCCTGCAAACTTTTGAGATGATCATTGCAGATAAGTCCATGGATGATGACACATTAGACTGTGCCAATTTCTTTGTGTTTGTTATTGCAGTAGTCATTAAAACTGGAAATTTGTTCTTGAAAATAGCTGTTGTGAGTTAATTTGTGGGATTGTGGGTGTTCTGGACGAAGTTAGTGTTTTCATGGGTGGTGGGGCGGAGGTGGTGGCCACGTTAGTGTGCACGGGGGGGCGCACACAGGGGGTTTCGCTCGGGGAGTAAATCACTCTAGGCCACTGGTGAGCTGGACCCTCATGACATTTAACCAGATGAAGGTCTCCTCAGCAGCTTTGACCTCGGCGGAGTTTTTGGAGACACTTTCCTCACGTTTTGAAGAGATGTCCTCTTTTTCAATCTGGACTTCAGGTTTTGGTGTTCGGCCCCATCACTCAAAGTTCTGAAGTGCAATTGTATTTACAAGGTTCTCTACACAGCAAATGTTCCTGATGTGAGACAAATGAAGAAATATATTTCTTCAAATATAAAACACAAAACACACCCACTCATCTTCAATCGCTTAGTCCAATTAAGGGTCGCAGGGAGCTGGAGCCTATCCCAGCAGCCATACGGCGCAAGGCGGGACACACCCTAGACAGGATGCCAGTCTGTCACAGGGCCACATATAGACAAACAAACACATTCACACCCACACGCACACCTACGGACAATTTAAAGTTTCCAATCCACCTAATCTGTGTGTCATTGAATGTGGGAAGTATCCGGAGCACCCGGAGAGAACCCACGCAAACACGGGGAGAAGAGGCAAACTGCACACAGAAAGGCCACAGGTGGGAATCAAACCCATGACCTTCTACTGTGAGTCAACAGTGCTAACCACTAAGGCACATGCTGCCCAAAAACGAAACAGTTAAAAAAAAAAAAAATCTGTTATTAAAAGTTCAATTGTTTCCTGTAGTCACAGCAGTAACAATTAAAAAACTGTTTACCTTTATTTGGTAAAAATAAAAAGAGACTGAACAATTTCCAAATTAAAACGTTCATTCAGCTCAACTGTAGTTCTGCCCTGGGACTGTGGCCGTAACCGTGACTGCTGTGTCGTTGTGTCCGGGTCTGTGGCCCGAACAGTGGCTGCTGTGTCATTCTGTCCAGGTCTGTGGCCTGAACAGTGGCTGCTGTGTAATTCTGTCCAGGTTTGTGGCATGAACAGTGTCTGCTGTGTGACATTCTGTCGGGGCCTGTGGCCTGAGCTGCGGTTGCTGTGTGTTGTTCTGCCCGGGTCTGTGGCCTGAACTGCGGCTGCTGTGTCATTGTGTTTTGGTCTGTGGACTGAACAGCAGCTGCTGTGTCATGTCCGGGTCTGTGGCCTGAACAGCTGCTGCTGTGTGTCATTCTGCCGGGGTCTATGGCCTGAACTGCGGTTGCTGTGTCATTGTGTCCGGGACTGTGGCCTGAACAGCAGCTGCTGTGTGTCATTCTGTCCGGGTCTGTGGCCTGAAAAGCAGCTGCTGTGTGTCATTCTGTCCGGGTCTGTGGCCTGAACAGCGCCTGGTGTGTGTCATTCTGCCCAGATCTGTGGCCTGAACAGTTGCTGCTGTGTCATTCTTGCCAGGACTGTGGACTGAGCAGCAGCTGCGGTATCATTCTGCTTGGGTTTGTGGCCTGCATAGTGTCTGCGGTGTGTCATTCTGCCCAGGTCTGTGGCCTGAACAGTGGCTGCTGTGTGTTGTTCTGCCGTGGTCTGTGGCTTGAACAGTGGCTGCTGTGTGTCATTCTGCCCAGTCTATGGCCTGACTAGCGGCAGCTTTGTCATTCTGTCCAGGTCTGTGGCCTGAAAAGCGGCTGCTGTGTGTCATTCTGCCGGGGTCTGTGACCTGAAGAGCAGCTGCTGTGTGTCATTCTGCCCAGGTCTGTGGCCTGAACAGTGGCTTCTGTGTCATTCTGTCCAGGTCTGTGGACTGAACAGCAGCTTTTGTGTCATAATGTCCAGGTCTGTGGGCTGAACAGCGGCTGCTGTGTGTCGTTCTGCCCGAGTCTGTGGCATGAACAGTGGCTGCTGTGTGTCATTTTGCCTGGATGTGTGGCCTGAACAGTCACTGCTGTGTGTCATTGTGTCCAGGTCTGTGGCCTGAACAGTGGCTGCTGTGTCATTCTGTCCAGGTCTGTGGACTGAACAGCAGATTTTGTGTCATTCAGTCTGGATCTATGGCCTGAACAGTGGCTGGTGTGTCGTTCTGTCTGGCATTTGTGGCCTGAACAGCGGCTGCTGTGTGTTGTTCTGCCTGGGTCTGTGACCTGAACAGTGGCTGGTGTGTCATTCTGTCCAGGTCTTTGGCCTGAACAGCAGCTTCTGTGTCATTCTGTCTGGGTCTGTGGCCTGAACAGCTACACTGTGTTGTTCTGCCCAGGTCTGTGGCCTGAACAGTGGCTGCTGTGTGTGGTTCTTCCCGGGTCTGTGACCTGAACAGCGGCTTCTGTGTCATTGGGTCCGGGTCTGTGGCCTGATTAGCTACTGCTGTGTGTAATTTTGCCCGGGGTTGTGGCCTGAAGAGCGCCTGCTGTGTGTCATTCTGCCTGGATCTGTGGCCTGAACAGCTGTTGCTGTGTCGTTCTGTCTGGCATTTGTGGCCTGAACACTGGTTGCTGTGTTGTTCTGCCCGGGTTTGTGGCATGAACAGTGACTGCTGTGTCATTGTGTCCAGTTCTGTGGCCTGAACAGCTGCTGCTGTGTTGTTATGGCCGGGTCTGTGGCCTGAACAGCAGCTGCTGTGTCATTCTGCCCAGATCTGTGGCCTAAACAGTCACTGCTATGTGTCATTCTGTCCAGGTCTATGGCCTGAACAGCAGCTTCTGTGTCATTCTGTCTGGGTCTGTGCCCTGAACAGCTACACTGTGTTGTTCTGCCCATGTCTGTGGCCTGAACATCTGCTGCTGTGTGTCGTTCTGCCCGGTCTGGTGGCCTGAACTGCGTTTGCTGTGTGTTGTTCTGCCCAGGTCTGTGGCCTGAACTGCAGCTGCTGTGTCGTGTCTGGGTCTGTGGACTGAACAGCAGCTGCTGTGTCGTGTCCGGGTCTGTGGCCTGAACAGCTGCTGCTGTGTGTCATTCTGCCGGGGTCTATGGCCTGAACTGCGGTTGCTGTGTCATTGTGTCCGGGACTGTGGTCTGAACAGCAGCTGCTGTGTGTCATTCTGTCCGGGTCTGTGGCCTAAAAAGCAGCTGCTGTGTGTCATTCTGTCCGGGTCTGTGGCCTGAACAGTGGCTGCTGTGTGTTGTTCTGCCGTGGTCTGTGGCTTGAACAGTGGCTGCTGTGTGTCGTTCTGCCCAGTCTATGGCCTGACTAGCGGCAGCTTTGTCATTCTGTCCAGGTCTGTGGCCTGAAAAGCGGCTGCTGTGTGTCATTCTGCCCAGGTCTGTGGTCTGAACAGTGGCTTCTGTGTCATTCTGTCCAGGTCTGTGGACTGAACAGCAGCTTTTGTGTCATAATGTCCAGGTCTGTGGGCTGAACAGCGGCTGCTGTGTGTCGTTCTGCCCGAGTCTGTGGCATGGACAGTGGCTGGTGTGCGTCATTCTGCCTGGATGTGTGGCCTAAACAGCTGCTGCTGTGTTGTTATGTCCGTGTCTGTGGCCTGAAGAGCAGTTGCTGTGTCATTCTGCCCAGATCTGTGGCCTAAACAGTCACTGATGTGTGTCATTGTGTCCAGGTCTGTGGCCTGAACAGTGGCTGCTGTGTCATTGTGTTTTGGTCTGTGGACTGAACAGCAGCTGCTGTGTCGTGTCCGGGTCTGTGGCCTGAACAGCTGCTGCTGTGTGTCATTCTGCCGGGGTCTATGGCCTGAACGGCGGTTGCTGTGTCATTGTGTCCAGGACTGTGGCCTGAACAGCAGCTGCTGTGTGTCATTCTGTCCGGGTCTGTGGCCTGAAAAGCAGCTGCTGTGTGTCATTCTGTCCGGGTCTGTGGCCTGAACAGCGCCTGGTGTGTGTCATTCTGCCCAGATCTGTGGCCTGAACAGTTGCTGCTGTGTCATTCTGTCCAGGACTGTGGACTGAGCAGCAGCTGCTGTGTCATTCTGCTTGGGTTTGTGGCCTGCATAGTGTCTGTGGTGTGTCATTCTGCCCAGGTCTGTGGCCTGAACAGTGGCTGCTGTGTGTTGTTCTGCCGTGGTCTGTGGCTTGAACAGTGGCTGCTGTGTGTCATTCTGCCCAGTCTATGGCCTGACTAGCGGCAGCTTTGTCATTCTGTCCAGGTCTGTGGCCTGAAAAGCGGCTGCTGTGTGTCATTCTGCCGGGGTCTGTGGCCTGAAGAGCAGCTGCTGTGTGTCATTCTGCCCAGGTCTGTGGCCTGAACAGTGGCTTCTGTGTCATTCTGTCCAGGTCTGTGGACTGAACAGCAGCTTTTGTGTCATAATGTCCAGGTCTGTGGGCTGAACAGCGGCTGCTGTGTGTCGTTCTGCCCTAGTCTGTGGCATGAACAGTGGCTGCTGTGTGTCATTTTGCCTGGATGTGTGGCCTGAACAGCTGCTGCTGTCTTGTTATGTCCGTGTCTGTGGCCTGAACAACAGCTGATGTGTTATTCTGCCCAGATCTGTGGCCTGAACAGTGGCTGCTGTGTGTCATTCTGTCCAGGTCTGTGGCCTGAGCAATGGCTGCTGTGTGTCAGTCTGCCCGGGTCTATGGCCTGAACAGCTGCTGCTGTGTTGTTGAGTCCGGGTCTGTGGCCTGAACAGCGGCTGCTGTGTCTCGTTCTGCCCGGTTCTGTGGCCTGAACTATGATTGCTGCGTCATTGTGTTCAGGTCTGTGGCCTGAACAGCGGCTGCTGTGTGTCGTTCTGCCCGGGTAAGTGGCCTGAACAACGGCTGGTGTGTCGTTTTGTCTGGTGTTTGTGGCCTGAACAGCGGCTGCTGTGTGTTGTTCTGCCCAGGTCTATGGCCTGAAGAGCAACTGCTGTGTGTCATTCTGCCCAGGTCTGTGGCCTGAACAGTGGCTGCTGTGTCATTCTGTCCAGGTCTGTGGACTGAAGAGCAGATTTTGTGTCATTCAGTCTGGATCTGTGGCCTGAACAGTGGCTGGTGTGTCGTTCTGTCTGGCATTTGTGGCCTGAACAGTGGCTGCTGTGTGTTGTTCTGCCTGGGTCTGTGACCTGAACAGTGGCTGGTGTGTCATTCTGTCCAGGTCTTTGGCCTGAACAGCAGCTTCTGTGTCATTCTGTCTGGGTCTGTGGCCTGAACAGCTACACTGTGTTGTTCTGCCCAGGTCTGTGGCCTGAACAGTGGCTGCTGTGTGTGGTTCTTCCCGGGTCTGTGACCTGAACAGCGGCTTCTGTGTCATTGGGTCCGGGTCTGTGGCCTGATTAGCTACTGCTGTGTGTAATTTTGCCCGGGGTTGTGGCCTGAAGAGCGCCTACTGTGTGTCATTCTGCCTGGATCTGTGGCCTGAACAGCTGTTGCTGTGTCGTTCTGTCTGGCATTTGTGGCCTGAACACTGGTTGCTGTGTTGTTCTGCCCGGGTTTGTGGCATGAACAGCAGCTGCTGTGTCATTCTGCCCAGATCTGTGGCCTAAACAGTCACTGCTATGTGTCATTCTGTCCAGGTCTATGGCCTGAACAGCAGCTTCTGTGTCATTCTGTCTGGGTCTGTGGCCTGAACAGCTACACTGTGTTGTTCTGCCCATGTCTGTGGCCTGAACAGCTGCTGCTGTGTGTCGTTCTGCCCGGTCTGGTGGCCTGAACTGTGTTTGCTGTGTGTTGTTCTGCCCAGGTCTGTGGCCTGAACTGCAGCTGCTGTGTCATTGTGTTTGGGTCTGTGGCCTGAGCAGAGACTGCTGTGTCGTGTCTGGGTCTGTGGACTGAACAGCAGCTGCTGTGTCGTGTCCGGGTCTGTGGCCTGAACAGCTGCTGCTGTGTGTCATTCTGCCGGGGTCTATGGCCTGAACTGCGGTTGCTGTGTCATTGTGTCCGGGACTGTGGTCTGAACAGCAGCTGCTGTGTGTCATTCTGTCCGGGTCTGTGGCCTGAAAAGCAGCTGCTGTGTGTCATTCTGTCCGGGTCTGTGGCCTGAACAGTGGCTGCTGTGTGTTGTTCTGCCGTGGTCTGTGGCTTGAACAGTGGCTGCTGTGTGTCGTTCTGCCCAGTCTATGGCCTGACTAGCGGCAGCTTTGTCATTCTGTCCAGGTCTGTGGCCTGAAAAGCGGCTGCTGTGTGTCATTCTGCCGGGGTCTGTGGCCTGAAGAACAGCTGCTGTGTGTCATTCTGCCCAGGTCTGTGGTCTGAACAGTGGCTTCTGTGTCATTCTGTCCAGGTCTGTGGACTGAACAGCAGCTTTTGTATCATAATGTCCAGGTCTGTGGGCTGAACAGCGGCTGCTGTGTGTCGTTCTGCCCGAGTCTGTGGCATGGACAGTGGCTGCTGTGTGTCATTCTGCCTGGATGTGTGGCCTAAACAGCTGCTGCTGTGTTGTTATGTCCGTGTCTGTGGCCTGAACAGCAGCTGCTGTGTCATTCTGCCCAGATCTGTGGCCTAAACAGTCACTGCTGTGTGTCATTGTGTCCAGGTCTGTGGCCTGAACAGTGGCTGCTGTGTGTCTGTCTGCCCGGGTCTATGGCCTGAACAGCAGCTTCTGTGTCATTCTGTCTGGGTCTGTGGCCTGAACAGCTACACTGTGTTGTTCTGCCCATGTCTGTGGCCTGAACAGCTGCTGCTGTGTGTCGTTCTGCCCGGTCTGGTGGCCTGAACTGCGATTGCTGTGTGTTGTTCTGCCCAGGTCTGTGGCCTGAACTGCAGCTGCTGTGTCATTGTGTTTGCATCTGTGGCCTGAGCAGAGACTGCTGTGTCGTGTCTGGGTCTGTGGCCTGAACAGCTGCTGCTGTGTGTGGCTCTGCACGGGTCTGTGGCCTGAACTGTGGTTGCTGCGTCATTGTGTCTAGGTCAGTGGCCTGAACAGTGGCTGCTGTGTGTCACTTGCCCATGTCTGTGGCCTGAACAGCTGCTGCTGTGTGTCGTTCTGCGTGGTGTGGTGGCCTGAACTGTGTTTGCTGTGTGTTGTTCTGCCCAGGTCTGTGGCCTGAACTGCAGCTGCTGTGTCATTGTGTTTGGGTCTGTGGCCTGAGCAGAGACTGCTGTGTCATGTCTGGGTCTGTGGACTGAACAGCAGCTGCTGTGTCGTGTCCGGGTCTGTGGCCTGAACAGCTGCTGCTGTGTGTCATTCTGCCGGGGTCTATGGCCTGAACTGCAGTTGCTGTGTCATTGTGTCCGGGACTGTGGCCTGAAAAGCAGCTGCTGTGTGTCATTCTGTCCGGGTCTGTGGCCTGAACAGCAGCCGCTGCGTGTCATTCTGCCCAGGTCTATGGCCTGAAGAGCAGCTGCTCTGTGTCATTCTGCCCAGGTCTGTGGCCTGAACAGTGGCTGCTGTGTCATTCTGTCCAGGTATGTGGCCTAAACAGCAGCTTCTGTGTCATTCTGTCTGGGTCTGTGGCCTGAACTGCTACAGTGTGTTATTCTGCCCAGGTCTGTGGCCTGAACAGCAGCTACTGTGTGTAGTTCTGTCCGGGTTTGTGGCCTGAACAGCGGCTGCTGTGTGTCGTTCTTCCCACGTTTGGGGCCTGAACAGTGGATGCTGTGTGTCGTTCTGTCCGTGTCTGTGGCCTGAACAGCAGCTGCTGTGTGTCTTTCTGTCCAGGTCTGTGGCCTGAACAGTGGCTGCTGTGTGTCATTCTGTCTGGGTCTGTGGCCTGAACAGCTTCACTGTGTTGTTCTGCCCATGTCTGTGGCCTGAACAGCTCCTGCTGTGTGTCGTTCTGCCCGGTCTGGTGGCCTGAACTGCGTTTGCTGTGTGTTGTTCTGCCCAGGTCTGTGGCCTGAACTGCAGCTGCTGTGTCATTGTGTTTGGGTCTGTGGCCTGAGCGGAGACTGCTGTGTCATGTCTGTGTCTGTGGCCTGAACAGCTGCTGCTGTGTGTGGTTCTGCACGGGTCTGTGGCCTGAACTGTGGTTGCTGTGTCATTGTGTCTAGGTCAGTGGCCTGAACAGTGGCTGCTGTGTGTCGCTCTGCCCTGGTCTGTGGCATGAACAGTGGCTGCTGTGTGTCATTCTGCCTGGATGTGTGGCCTGAACAGCTGCTGCTGTGTTGTTATGTCTGGGTCTGTGGCCTGAACAGCAGCTGCTGTGTCATTCTGCCCAGATCTGTTGCCTGCGTAGTGGCTGCTGTGTGTCAGTCTGCCCAGGACTATGGCCTGAACAGCTGCTGCTATGTCATTGTGTTTGGGTCTGTGGCCTGAGCAAATACTGCTGTGTCATATCCGGGTCTGTGGCCTGAACAGCTGCTGCTGTGTGTGGTTCTGCACGGGTCTGTGGCCTGAACTATGCTTGCTGTGTCATTGTGTCCAGGTCTATGGCCTGAACAGCGACTGCTGTGTGTCATTCTGCCTGGATTTGTGGCCTGAACAGCTGTTGCTGTGTCGTTCTGTCTGGCTTTTGTGGCATGAACAGTGACTGCTGTGTCATTGTGTCCAGTTCTGTGGCCTGATCAGCCGCTGCTGTGTTGTTATGTCTGGGTCTGTGGCCTGAACAGCAGCTGCTGTGTCATTCTGCCGAGATCTGTGGCCTAAACAGTCGCTGCTGTGTGTCATTCTTTCCAGGTCTGTGTCCTGAACATTGGCTGCTGTGTGTCAGTTTGCTTGGGTCTATGGCCTGAACAGCTGCTGCTGTGTCATTCTGTCTGGGTCTGTGGCCTGAACAGCTACACTGTATTGTTCTGCCCATGTCTGTGGCCTGAACAGCTGCTGCTGTGTGTCGTTCTGCCCGGTCTGGTGGCCTGAACTGCAGCTACTGTGTCATTGTGTTTGGGTCTGTGGCCTGAGCAGAGACTGCTGTGTCGTGTCTGGGTCTGTGGCGGGAACAGCTGCTGCTGTGTGTGGTCCTGCACGGGTCTGTGGCCTGAACTGTGGTTGCTGTGTCATTGTGTCTAGGTCAGTGGCCTGAACAGCGGCTGCTGTGTGTCGCTCTGCCCGGTTCTGTGGCATGAACAGTGGCTGCTGTGTGTCATTCTGCCTGGATGTGTGGCCTGAACAGCTGCTGCTGTGTTGTTATGTATGGGTCTGTGGCCTGAACAGCAGCTGCTGTGTCATTCTGCCCAGATCTGTTGCCTGAACAGTGGCTGCTGTGTGTCATTCTGTCCAGGTCTGTGGCCTGAGTAGTGGCTGCTGTGTGTCAGTCTGCCCAGGTCTATGGCCTGAACAGCTGCTGCTATGTCATTGTGTTTTGGTCTGTGGCCTGAGCAAAGACTGCTGTGTCGTGTCCGGGTCTGTGGCCTGAACAGCTGCTGCTGTGTGTGGTTCTGCACGGGTCTGTGGCCTGAACTGTGGTTGCTGTGTCATTGTGTCCAGGTCTGTGGCCTGAACAGCGATTGCTGTGTGTCATTCTACCTGGATCTGTGGCCTGAACAGCTGTTGCTGTGTCGTTCTGTCTGGCTTTTGTGGCCTGAACATCGGCTGCTGTGTCATTCTGCCCGGGTTTGTGGCATGAACAGTGACTGCTGTGTCATTGTGTCCAGTTCTGTGGCCTGAACAGCTGCTGCTGTGTTGTTATGTCTGGGTCTGTGGCCTGAACAGCAGCTGCTGTGTCATTCTGCCCAGATCTGTGGCCTAAACAGTCGCTGCTGTGTGTCATTCTTTCCAGATCTGTGTCCTGAACATTGGCTGCTGTGTGTCATTCTGCCCAGGTATGTGGCCTGAACAGCTGATGCTGTGTCATTTTGTCTGGGTCTGTGGACTCAACTACGATTGCTGTGTTGTTGTGTTCGGGACTGTGGCCTGAACAGTGGCTGCTGTGTGTCATTCTACCCAGTTATGTTGCCTTAACAGTGGCTGCTGTGTGTCATTCTGCCTGGTTCTGTGGCCTGAAGTACGATTGCTATGTCGTTGTGTTTGGGTCTGTGGCCTGAACAGCAGCTGCTCTGTGTTGTTCTGCCCGGATATGTGGCCTGAACAGAGGCTGCTGTGTGTTGTTCTGCCTGGTTCTGTGACCTGAACAGTGGCTGGTGTGTCATTCTGTCCAGGTCTGTGGCCTGAACAGCAGCCGCTGCGTGTCATTCTGCCCAGGTCTATGGCCTGAAGAGCAGCTGCTCTGTGTCATTCTGCCCAGGTCTGTGGCCTGAAGAGCAGCTGCTCTGTGTCATTCTGCCCAGGTCTGTGGCCTGAACAGTGGCTGCTGTGTCATTCTGTCCAGGTATGTGGTCTAAACAGTAGCTTCTGTGTCATTCTGTCTGGGTCTGTGGCCTGAACTGCTACAGTGTGTTATTCTGCCCAGGTCTGTGGCCTGAACAGCAGCTACTGTGTGTAGTTCTGTCCGGGTTTGTGGCCTGAACAGCGGCTGCTGTGTGTCGTTCTTCCCACGTTTGGGGCCTGAACAGCGGATGCTGTGTGTCGTTCTGTCCGGGTCTGTGGCCTGAACAGCAGCTGCTGTGTGTCTTTCTTTCCAGGTCTGTGGCCTGAACAGTGGCTGCTGTGTGTCATTCTGTCTGGGTCTGTGGCCTGTACAGCTTCACTGTGTTGTTCTGCCCATGTCTGTGGCCTGAACAGCTGCTGCTGTGTGTCGTTCTGCCTGGTCTGGTGGCCTGAACTGCGTTTGCTGTGTGTTGTTCTGCCCAGGTCTGTGGCCTGAACTGCAGCTGCTGTGTCATTGTGTTTGGGTCTGTGGCCTGAGCGGAGACTGCTGTGTCGTGTCTGGGTTTGTGGCCTGAACAGCTGCTGCTGTGTGTGGTTCTGCACGGGTCTGTGGCCTGAACTGTGGTTGCTGTGTCATTGTGTCTAGGTCAGTGGCCTGAACAGTGGCTGCTGTGTGTCGCTCTGCCTGGGTCTGTGGCATGAACAGTGGCTGCTGTGTGTCATTCTGCCTGGATGTGTGGCCTGAACAGCTGCTGCTGTGTTGTTATGTCTGGGTCTGTGGCCTGAACAGCAGCTGCTGTGTCATTCTGCCCAGATCTGTTGCCTGAGTAGTGGCTGCTGTGTGTCAGTCTGCCTGGATTTGTGGCCTGAACAGCTGTTGCTGTGTCGTTCTGTCTGGCTTTTGTGGCATGAACAGTGACTGCTGTGTCATTGTGTCCAGTTCTGTGGCCTGATCAGCCGCTGCTGTGTTGTTATGTCTGGGTCTGTGGCCTGAACAGCAGCTGCTGTGTCATTCTGCCCAGATCTGTGGCCTAAACAGTCACTGCTGTGTGTCATTCTTTCCAGGTCTGTGTCCTGAACATTGGCTGCTGTGTGTCAGTTTGCTTGGGTCTATGGCCTGAACAGCTGCTGCTGTGTCATTCTGTCTGGGTCTGTGGCCTGAACAGCTACACTGTGTTGTTCTGCCCATGTCTGTGGCCTGAACAGCTGCTGCTGTGTGTCGTTCTGCCCGGTCTGGTGGCCTGAACTGCAGCTACTGTGTCATTGTGTTTGGGTCTGTGGCCTGAGCAGAGACTGCTGTGTCGTGTCTGGGTCTGTGGCGGGAACAGCTGCTGCTGTGTGTGGTTCTGCACGGGTCTGTGGCCTGAACTGTGGTTGCTGTGTCATTGTGTCTAGGTCAGTGGCCTGAACAGCAGCTGCTGTGTGTCGCTCTGCCCGGGTCTGTGGCATGAACAGTGGCTGCTGTGTGTCATTCTGCCTGGATGTGTGGCCTGAACAGCTGCTGCTGTGTTGTTATGTATGGGTCTATGGCCTGAACAGCAGCTGCTGTCATTCTGCCCAGATCTGTTGCCTGAACAGTGGCTGCTGTGTGTCATTCTGTCCAGGTCTGTGGCCTGAGTAGTGGCTGCTGTGTGTCAGTCTGTCCAGGTCTATGGCCTGAACAGCTGCTGCTATGTCATTGTGTTTTGGTCTGTGGCCTGAGCAAAGACTGCTGTGTCGTGTCCGGGTCTATGGCCTGAACAGCTGCTGCTGTGTGTGGTTCTGCACGGGTCTGTGGCCTGAACTGTGGTTGCTGTGTCATTGTGTCCAGGTCTGTGGCCTGAACAGCGACTGCTGTGTGTCATTCTGCCTGGATCTGTGGCCTGAACAGCTGTTGCTGTGTCGTTCTGTCTGGCTTTTGTGGCCTGAACATCGGCTGCTGTGTCATTCTGCCCGGGTTTGTGGCATGAACAGTGACTGCTGTGTCATTGTGTCAAGTTCTGTGGCCTGAACAGCTGCTGCTGTGTCATTCTGCCCAGATCTGTGGCCTAAACAGTCGCTGCTGTGTGTCATTCGTTCCAGGTCTGTGTCCTGAACATTGGCTGCTGTGTGTCATTCTGCCCAGTTATGTTGCCTTAACAGTGGCTGCTGTGTGTCATTCTGCCTGGTTCTGTGGCCTGAAGTACGATTGCTATGTCGTTGTGTTTGGGTCTGTGGCCTGAACAGCAGCTGCTCTGTGTTGTTCTGCCCGGATATGTGGCCTGAACAGAGGCTGCTGTGTGTTGTTCTGCCTGGTTCTGTGACCTGAACAGTGGCTGGTGTGTCATTCTGTCCAGGTCTGTGGCCTGAACAGCAGCCGCTGCGTGTCATTCTGCCCAGGTCTATGGCCTGAAGAGCAGCTGCTCTGTGTCATTCTGCCCAGGTCTGTGACCTGAACAGTGGCTGCTGTGTCATTTTGTCTGGGTCTGTGTCCTGAACTGCTACAGTGTGTTATTCTGCCCACGTCTGTGGCCTGAACAGCAGCTACTGTGTGTAGTTCTGTCCGGGTTTGTGGCCTGAACAGCGGCTACTGTGTGTCGTTCTTCCCACGTTTGGGTCCTGATCAGCGGATGCTGTGTGTCGTTCTGTCCGGGTCTGTGGCCTGAACAGCAGCTGCTGTGTGTCTTTCTGCCCGGGTATGTGGACTGAACAGCGGCTGCTGTGTGTCATTCTGATGGGATCTGTGACCTGAACGTCGGCTGGTGTGTCGTTCTGTCTGGTGTTTGTGGCCTGAACAGCGGCTGCTGTGTGTTGTTCTGACTGGGTCTGTGACCTGAACAGTGGCTGGTGTGTCATTCTGTCCAGATCTTTGGCCTGAACAGCAGCTTCTGTGTCATTCTGTCTGGTTCTGTGGCCTGAACAGCTACACTGTGTTGTTCTGCCCAGGTCTGTGGCCTGAACAGCGGCGATTGTGTGTCGTTCTGTCTGGGTCTGTGGTCTAACAGCGGCTGCTGTGTGTCATTCTTCCCGGGATTGTGGCCTGAACATCGGATGCTGTGTGTCGTTCTGTCCGGGTCTCTGGCCTGAACAGTGGCTGCTGTGTGTCGTTCTGCCCGGGTCTATGGCCTGAACAGCTGCTGCCGTGTCATGGTGTCCGGGTCTGTGGCCTGAACAGCGGTTGCTGTGTGTGGTTCTTCCCGGGTCTGTGGCCTGAACAGCGGCTGCTGTGTCATTGGGTCCGTGTCTGTGGCCTGAATAGCTGCTGCTGTGTGTCATTTTGCCCGGGGCTGTGGCCAGAAGAGCGGCTGCTGTGTATCATTCTGCCTCGATCTGTGGCCTGAACAGCTGCTGCTGTGTGTCGTTCTGCCCAGTCCGGGGACCTGAACTGCGTTTGCTGTATGTTGTTCTGCCCAGGTCTGTGGCCTGAACTGCGGCTGCTGTGTTATTGTGGTTGGGTCTGTGGCCTGAACAGCAGCTGCTGTGTGTCTTTCTGCCCGGGTATGTGGACTGAACAGTGGCTGCTTTGTGTCATTCTCCCGGGATCTGTGGCCTGAACAGTGGCGGGTGTGTCGTTCTGTCTGGCATTTGTGGCCTGAACAGCGGCTGCTGTGTGTTGTTCTGCCCAGATGTGTGGCCTAAACAGTCGCTGCTGTGTGTCATTCTGTCCAGGTCTGTGGCCTGAACAGTGGCTGCTGTGTGTCAGTCTGCCCGGGTCTATGGCCTGAATAGCAGCTTCTGTGTCATTCTGTCTGGGTCTGTGGCCTGAACAGCTACACTGTGTTGTTCTGCCCATGTCTGTGGCCTGAACAGCTGCTGCTGTGTGTCGTTCTGCCCGGTCTGTTGGCCTGAACTGCGTTTGCTGTGTGTTGTTCTGTCCGGGTCTGTGGCCTGAACTGCGGCTGCTGTGTCATTGTATTTGGGTCTGTGGCCTGAGCAGAGACTGCTGTGTCGTGTCTGGATCTGTGGCCTGAACAGCTGCTGCTGTGTGTGGTTCTGCACGGGTCTGTGTCCTGAACTGTGGTTGCTGTGTCATTGTGTCTAGGTCAGTGGCCTGAACAGCGGCTGCTGTGTGTCGCTCTTCCCGGGTCTGTTGCATGAACAGTGGCTGCTGTGTGTCATTCTGCGTGGATGTGTGGCCTGAACAGCTGTTGCTGTGTTGTTATGTCTGGGTCTGTGGCCTGAACAGCAGCTGCTGTGTCATTCTGCCCAGATCTGTTGCCTGAACAGTGGCTGCTGTGTGTCATTCTGTCCAGGTCTGTGGCCTGAGTAGTGGCTGCTGTGTGTCAGTCTGCCCAGGTCTGTGGCCTGAACAGCTGCTGCTGTGTGTGGTTCTGCACGTGTCTGTGGCCTGAACTGTGGTTGCTGTGTGTCATTCTGCCTGGATCTGTGGTCTGAACAACTGTTGCTGTGTTGTTCTGTCTGGCTTTTGTGGCCTGAACATCGGCTGTTGTGTCGTTCTGCCCGGGTTTGTGGCATGAACAGTGACTGCTGTGACTTTGTGTCCAGTTCTGTGGCCTGAACAGCTGCTGCTGTATTGTTATGTCTGGGTCTGTGGCCTGAACAGCAGCTGCTGTGTCATTCTGCCCAGATCTGTGGCCTAAACAGTCGCTGCTGTGTGTCATTCTTTCCAGGTCTGTGTCCTGAACAGTGGCTGCTGTGTGTCAGTCTGCCCGGGTCTATGGCCTGAACAGCAGCTTCTGTGTCATTCTGTCTGGGTCTGTGGCCTGAACAGCTACACTGTGTTGTTCTGCCCATGTCTGTGGCCTGAACAGCTGCTGCTGTGTGTCGTTCTGCCCTGTCTGGTGGCCTGAACTGCGTTTGCTGTGTTTTGTTCTGCCCGGGTCTGTGGTCTGAACTGCGGCTGCTGTGTCATTGTGTTTGGGTCTGTGGCCTGAGCAGAGACTGCTGTGTTGTGTCTGGGTCTGTGGCCTGAACAGCTGCTGCTGTGTGTGGTTCTGCACGGGTCTGTGGCCTGAACTGTGGTTGCTGTGTCATTGTGTCTAGGTCAGTGGCATGAACATTGGCTGCTGTGTGTCATTCTGTCTGGATGTGTGGCCTGAACAGCTGCCGCTGTATTGTTATGTTTGGGTCTGTGGCCTGAACAGCAGCTGCTGTGTCATTCTGCCCAGATCTGTTGCCTGAACAGTGGCTGCTGTGTGTCATTCTGTCCAGGTCTGTGGCCTTAGTAGTGGTTGCTGTGTGTCAGTCTGCCCAGGTCTATGGCCTGAACAGCTGCTGCTGTGTCATTGTGTTTGGGTCTGTGGCCTGAGCAAAGACTGCTGTGTCGTGTCCGGGTCTGTGGCCTGAACATCTGCTGCTGTGTGTGGTTCTGCACAGGTCTGTAGCCTGAACTGTGGTTGCTGTGTCATTGTGTCCAGGTCTGTTGCCTGAACAGTGGCTGCTGTGTGTCATTCTGTCCAGGTCTGTGGCCTGAGTAGTGGCTGCTGTGTGTCAGTCTGCCCAGGTCTGTGGCCTGAACAGCTGCTGCTGTGTGTGGTTCTGCACGTGTCTGTGGCCTGAACTGTGGTTGCTGTGTGTCATTCTGCCTGGATCTGTGGCCTGAACAGCTGTTGCTGTGTTGTTCTGTCTGGCTTTTGTGGCCTGAACATCGGCTGTTGTGTCGTTCTGCCCGGGTTTGTGGCATGAACAGTGACTGCTGTGACTTTGTGTCCAGTTCTGTGGCCTGAACAGCTGCTGCTGTATTGTTATGTCTGGGTCTGTGGCCTGAACAGCAGCTGCTGTGTCATTCTGCCCAGATCTGTGGCCTAAACAGTCGCTGCTGTGTGTCATTCTTTCCAGGTCTGTGTCCTGAACAGTGGCTGCTGTGTGTCAGTCTGCCCGGGTCTATGGCCTGAACAGCAGCTTCTGTGTCATTCTGTCTGGGTCTGCAGCTACACTGTGTTGTTCTGCCCATGTCTGTGGCCTGAACAGCTGCTGCTGTGTGTCGTTCTGCCCTGTCTGGTGGCCTGAACTGCGTTTGCTGTGTTTTGTTCTGCCCGGGTCTGTGGTCTGAACTGCGGCTGCTGTGTCATTGTGTTTGGGTCTGTGGCCTGAGCAGAGACTGCTGTGTTGTGTCTGGGTCTGTGGCCTGAACAGCTGCTGCTGTGTGTGGTTCTGCACGGGTCTGTGGCCTGAACTGTGGTTGCTGTGTCATTGTGTCTAGGTCAGTGGCATGAACATTGGCTGCTGTGTGTCATTCTGTCTGGATGTGTGGCCTGAACAGCTGCCGCTGTATTGTTATGTTTGGGTCTGTGGCCTGAACAGCAGCTGCTGTGTCATTCTGCCCAGATCTGTTGCCTGAACAGTGGCTGCTGTGTGTCATTCTGTCCAGGTCTGTGGCCTTAGTAGTGGCTGCTGTGTGTCAGTCTGCCCAGGTCTATGGCCTGAACAGCTGCTGCTGTGTCATTGTGTTTGGGTCTGTGGCCTGAGCAAAGACTGCTGTGTCGTGTCCGGGTCTGTGGCCTGAACATCTGCTGCTGTGTGTGGTTCTGCACAGGTCTGTAGCCTGAACTGTGGTTGCTGTGTCATTGTGTCCAGGTCTGTGGCCTGAACAGCGTCTGCTGTGTGTCATTCTGCCTGGATCTGTGGCCTGAACAGCTGTTGCTGTGTCGTTCTGTCTGGCTTTTGTGGCCTGAACATCGGCTGCTGTGTCGTTCTGCCCGGATTTGTGGCATGAACAGTGACTGCTGTGTCATTGTGTCCAGTTCTGTGGCCTGAACAGCTGCTGCTGTGTTGTTATGTCTGGGTCTGTGGCTTGAACAGCAGCTACTGTGTCATTCTGCCCAGATCTGTGGCCTAAACAGTCGCTGCTGTGTGTCATTCTTTCCAGGTCTGTGTCCTGAACATTGGCTGCTGTGTGTCAGTTTGCTCTGGTCTATGGCCTGAACAGCTGCTGCTGTGTCGTTGTGTCTGGGTCTGTGGCCTGAACAGCGGCTGCTATGTCTCGTTCTGCCTGGTTCTGTGGCCTGAACTACGGTTGCTGTGTTGTTGTGTTCGGGTCTGTGGCCTGAACAGTGGCTGCTGTGTGTCATTCTGCCCATGTATGTGGCCTGAACAGTGGCTGCTGTGTGTCATTCTGCCTGGATCTGTGGCCTGAACAGCAGCTGGTGTGTCATTCTGTCTGGCATTTGTGGCCTAAACAGCGGCTGCTGTGTATTTATCTTCCTTGGTCTGTGTCCTGAACAGTGGCTGGTGTGTCATTCTGTCCAGGTCTGTGGCCTGAAGAGCTGCCGCTGTGTTACATTCTTCCCAGGTCTATGGCCTGAAGAGCTGCTGCTGTGTCATTCTGTGCAGGTCTGTGGCCTGAACAGCAGCTTCTGTGTCATCCTGTCCGGGTCTGTGGCCTGAACAGGTACAGTGTGTTTTTCTGCCCAGGTCTTTGGCCTTAACAGTGGCTGCTATGTCTCATTCTGCCCAGTTCTGTGGCCTGAACTACGATTGGTGTGTTGTTTTGTTCGGGTCTGTGTCCTGAACAACGGCTGCTGTGTGTCGTTCTGCCCGGGTATGTGGCCTGAACAGTGGCTGCTGTGTGTCATTCTGTCTGACATTTGTGGCCTAAACAGTGGCTGCTGTGTGTTGTTCTTCCTGGGTCTGTGACCTAAACAGTGGCTGGTGTATCATTCTGTCCAGGTCTGTGGCCTGAACAGCTGCTACTGTGTCATTGTGTTTGGGTCTGTGGCCTGAGCAAAGACTGCTGTGTCGTGTCCGGGTCTTTGGCCTGAACATCTGCTGCTGTGTGTGGTTCTGCACAGGTCTGTGGCCTGAACTGTGGTTGCTGTGTCATTGTGTCCAGGTCTGTGGCCTGAACAGCGTCTGCTGTGTATCATTCTGCCTGGATCTGTGGCCTTAACAGCTGTTGCTGTGTCGTTCTGTCTGGCTTTTGTGGCCTGAACATCGGCTGCTGTGTCGTTCTGCCCGGATTTGTGGCATGAACAGTGACTGCTGTGTCATTGTGTCCAGTTCTGTGGCCTGAACAGCTGCTGCTGTGTTGTTATGTCTGGGTCTGTGGCTTGAACAGGAGCTGCTGTGTCATTCTGCCCAGATCTGTGGCCTAAACAGTCGCTGCTGTGTGTCATTCTTTCCAGGTCTGTGTCCTGAACATTGGCTGCTGTGTGTCAGTTTGTGTCAGTTTGTGTTGTTCTGCCCAGGTCTGTGGCCTGAACAGCGGCTGCTGTGTGTAGTTCTGTCCGGGTCTGTGGCCTGATCAGCGTGTGCTGCGTCGTTGTGTCCGGGTCTGTGGCCTGAACAGCTGCGGCTGTGTGTCGTTCTGTTAGGGCCTGTGGCCTGAGCTGCAGTTTTTGTCTGTTGTTGTGCCCGGGTCTGTGGCCTTAACAGTTGCTGCTGTGTGTCATTCTTCCGGGATCTCTGGCCTGAACAGCTGCTGTGTCATTCTGCCTAGGTCTGTGGCCTGAACAGTGCCTGCTGTGTGTCAGTCTGCCCGGGTCTATGGCCTGAACAGCTGCTGCTATGTCGTTGTGTTCAGGTCTGTGGCCTGAACAGCTGCTGCTGTGTGTCGTTCTGCCCGGGTCTATGGCCTGAACAGCTGCTGCTGTGTCATTGTGTCCGTGTCT
This sequence comes from Thalassophryne amazonica, assembly GCF_902500255.1. Classification (NCBI taxonomy): domain Eukaryota; kingdom Metazoa; phylum Chordata; class Actinopteri; order Batrachoidiformes; family Batrachoididae; genus Thalassophryne; species Thalassophryne amazonica. The sequence goes on from NC_047104.1 coordinate 51,869,747, forward strand.
GTGGCCTGAACTGCGGCTGCTGTGTCATTGTGTCTGGGTCTGTGGCCTGAACAGAGGCTGCTGTGTGTCATTCTGCCCAGGTCTGTGGCCGGAACAGTGACTGCTGTGTTGTTGTGTCCGGGTCTGTGGCTTGAACAATGGCTGCTATGTCATTCTGTCCGGGTTTGTGGCCTGAACAGTGTCTGCTATGTGTTGTTCTGCCCGGGTCTGTGGCCTGAACAGTGGCTGCTTTGTGTCATTCTGCCCGGGTCTGTGGCCTGACCAGTGGCTGCTGTGTGTCATTTTGCTCACGTCTGTGGCCTGAACAGCGTCTGCTGTGTATCATTCTGCCTGGATCTGTGGCCTTAACAGCTGTTGCTGTGTCGTTCTGTCTGGCTTTTGTGGCCTGAACATCGGCTGCTGTGTCGTTCTGCCCGGATTTGTGGCATGAACAGTGACTGCTGTGTCATTGTGTCCAGTTCTGTGGCCTGAACAGCTGCTGCTGTGTTGTTATGTCTGGGTCTGTGGCTTGAACAGGAGCTGCTGTGTCATTCTGCCCAGATCTGTGGCCTAAACAGTCGCTGCTGTGTGTCATTCTTTCCAGGTCTGTGTCCTGAACATTGGCTGCTGTGTGTCAGTTTGTGTCAGTTTGTGTTGTTCTGCCCAGGTCTGTGGCCTGAACTGCGGCTGCTGTGTGTAGTTCTGTCCGGGTCTGTGGCCTGATCAGCATGTGCTGCGTCGTTGTGTCCGGGTCTGTGGCCTGAACAGCTGCGGCTGTGTGTCGTTCTGTTAGGGCCTGTGGCCTGAGCTGCAGTTTTTGTGTGTTGTTGTGCCCGGGTCTGTGGCCTTAACAGTTGCTGCTGTGTGTCATTCTTCCGGGATCTCCGGCCTGAACAGCTGCTGTGTCATTCTGCCTAGGTCTGTGGCCTGAACAGTGCCTGCTGTGTGTCAGTCTGCCCGGGTCTATGGCCTGAACAGCTGCTGCTATGTCGTTGTGTTCAGGTCTGTGGCCTGAACAGCTGCTGCTGTGTGTCGTTCTGCCCGGGTCTATGGCCTGAACAGTTGCTGCTGTGTCATTGTGTCCGTGTCTGTGGCCTAAACTGCGGCTGCTGTGTCATTGTGTCTGGGTCTGTGGCCTGAACAGAGGCTGCTGTGTGTCATTCTGCCCAGGTCTGTGGCCGGAACAGTGACTGCTGTGTTGTTGTTTCCGGGTCTGTGGCTTGAACAATGGCTGCTATGTCATTCTATCCAGGTTTTTTGCTTGGACATTGTGTCATTATGTCCGGGTTTGTGGCCTGAACAGTGTCTGCTATGTGTTGTTCTGCCCGGGTCTGTGGCCTGAACAGTGGCTGCTTTGTGTCATTCTGCCCGGGTCTGTGGCCTGACCAGTGGCTGCTGTGTGTCATTTTGCTCGCGTCTGTGGCCTGAACAGTGACTGCTGTGTGTCATTCTTCCCGAGTCTGTGGCCTGAACAGTGGCTGCTGTGTCGTTGTGTCCAGGTCTGTGGCCTGAACTGCTGCTGCTGTGTATCGTTCTACCCGGGTCTGTGGCCTGAACAGTTGCTGCTGTGTGTCATTCTTCCGGGATCTGTGGCCTGAACAGCTGCTGTGTCATTCTGCCTAGGTCTGTGGCCTGAACAGTGCCTGCTGTGTGTCAATCTGCCCGGGTCTATGGCCTGAACAGCTGCTGCTATGTTGTTGTGTCCAGGTTTGTGGCCTGAACAGCTGCTGCTGTGTGTCATTCTTCCCGGGTCTATGGCCTGAACAGTTGCTGCTGTGTCATTGTGTCCGTGTCTGTGGCCTGAACTGCGGCTGCTGTGTCATTGTGTTTGGGTCTGGGGCCTGAACAGTGGCTGCTGTGTGTGGTTCTTCCCAGGTCTGTGGCCTGAATAGCGGCTGCTGTGTCATTGGATCCGGATCTGTGGCCTGAACAGCAGCTTCTGTGTCATTCTGTCCGGGTCTGTGGCCTGAACAGCTACAGTGTGTTGTTCTGCCCAGGTCTGTGGCCTGAACAGCGGCTGCTGTGTGTAGTTCTATCCGGGTCTGTGGCCTGAACAGTGTGTGCTGCATTGTTGTGTCCGGGTCTGTGGCCTGAACAGCTGCGGCTGTGTGTCGTTCCGTTAGGGCCTGTGGCCTAAGCTGCGGTTTTTGTGTGTTGTTCTGCACACTGTTCTGTCGCCGGAACAGTAACTGCTGTGTTGTTGTGTCCGGGTCTGTGGCTTGAACAATGGCTGCTATGTCATTCTATCCAGGTTTTTGGCATGAACAGTGGCTGCTGTGTCATTCTGTCCGGGTTTGTGGCCTGAGCAGTGTCTGCTATGTGTCGTTCTGCCTGGGTCTGTGGCCTCAACAGTGGCTGCTGTGTGTCATTCTGCCCGAGTCTGTGGCCTGAACAGTGGCTGCTGTGTGTCATTCTGCCTGTGTCTGTGGCCTGAACAGTGGCTGCTGTGTGTCATTCTGCCCGGGTCTATGTCCTGAACAGTTGCTGCTGTGTCATTGTGTCCGGGTCTGTGGCCTGAACTGCGGCTGCTGTGTCATTGTGTTTGGGTCTGTGGCCTGAACAGTGGCTTCTGTGTGTGGTTCTTCCCGGGTCTGTGGCCTGAACAGCGGCTGCTGTGTCATTGGGTCCGGATCTGTGGCCTGAACAGCTGCTGCTGTGTGTCATTCTGCCTGGATCTGTGGCCTGAACAGCTGTTGCTGTGTCGTTCTGTCTGGCGTTTTTGGCCTGAACATCAGCTGCTGTGTTGTTTTGCCCGGGTTTGTGGCATGAACAGTGACTGCTCTGTCGTTGTGTCCGGTTCTGTGGCCTGAACAACAGCTGCTGTGTCATTCTGCCCAGGTCTGTGGCCTGAACAGTGGCTGCTGTGTGTCAGTCTGCCCGGGTCTGTGAACTGAACAGTGGCTGGTGTGTCATTCTGTCCAGATCTGTGGCCTGAAGAGCTGCTGCTGTGTCATTGTGTCTGGGTCTATGGCCTGAACATCTGCTGGTGTGTCGTTGTGTCCGGGTCTGTGGCCTGAACAGCGGCTGCTGTGTCATTGTGTTTGAGTCTGTGGCCTGAACAGTGGCTGCTTTGTGTCATTCTGCCCGGATCTGTGGCCTGAACAGTGGCTACTGTGTGTTTTTCTGCCTGGGTCTGTGAACTGAACAGTGGCTGGTGTGTCATTCTGTCCAGGTCTGTGGCCTGAAGAGCAGCTGCTGTGTGTCGTTCTGCCCAGGTCTGTGAACTGAACAGCGGCTGCTGTGTCATTCTGTCCAGGTCTGTGGCCTGAATAGCTTCAGTGTGTCGTTCTGCCTAGGTCTGTGGCCTGAATAGTAGCTTCTGTGTATCGTTCTGGTCGGGTCTGTCATCTGAGCAGCGGCTGCTGTTTGTCATTCTGCCCGCTGTTTTTGGTCTGAACAGTGGCTGCTGTGTGATGTTCTGCTCGGTTTCGCGGTCTGATCAGTCCCAACATCTGATCAGTTCTCCATCGACTTGGCGTCACTCTGAACAGTCGCTGATAAAAACCCTCTCCCAGTAGGGTTATGGGTGACTCGTTTCTCTGCTTTTTTTCTATTATTGTGTTCATGACTGGCAGACTATTTCGTTTTCTTGATGTGATTCCATGATGAGTATTGTCCTGTTTGTTCAGTGGGCTGTCGAAAAGCCAGAGTGACGTGGGAATCTTCGAGCCCCCCCATCCAATGCATCCAATGCAAGGGGAGGCATCAAAATGATCAAATGACGTGCATTGTGAAAGGCCTGTTTGGCATGTAATATTTGAACTGTATCCCTGATTTTTCAAAAACTGCATTCTGTTTGATTCCTTAGATAATTCAAGTTCAATGTATTCTATAAGGTCAATGTCTACCATCCCCTCTTTTCCCCTATATTGGATTTTTTTTAAAAAGTCTAAAAAAAAATTTTCTCAGCCCACAAATTTTGTATTATCTTCCTGAAAATTGAAACAGTTTATCTTTGATCAAGCCTAACAATTTCGTCTACATACTTACTGGAACTTTCAAAGCATTCATCCATCACAAGAACTCCAATTCAAGTGGTGAAGACACCAAATAGGAGGTGAGGTCATATCGCAGCAACCGTTTGATGTAACAGAACTCAACTTTGTACATGGTCTCTGCACTCTGTTGGAAAGAAGTATAAAAAATGGGTGTCATTGAATATCTTTGGAGTGCTGCTTTAGGTGGTTGATCCTCAAGTTGACTTGTAGTTGAACATGTGTACTTAATGAATTGGCCCAGGAGGAGGAGGAGGATCTGTGGTAAAAGACACAAGTGCAAGACACGAGTCAGTCATTGCTCTGGAGTCTGTGATGGTGAAAATCAGCTCTTTCAGAGCCGGTGGCATGAGGTCAGCATTATGCTATACAGCCTCGCAGAAATAAATGCATCAGCAAGCAGGCAGATCTATATGACGGGAATTAAACAGCATAATCAAATTGTTTGTGCACCCATTTAGCATCTCATTCCCTCGCTGCCTTGGGCCAAACTGACCACTGGAGACTGGCCATCCACAGCAGTAACAAAGTAGGGCAATAACTAACAGTGATTAAAGGAATATTGATGATCTGTGACACGGTGCATCCTGAAAAATGCTATTTGGTCAAATAGCTGCAATAATTAAGTATATGAGGGTCAGTCAATTTTATCTGCTGCTTTTATTTACATTGATTATTTCGTAAACCAGCCAAGCCTCAGAGAGCATTATTGCTGAGTGGGGTGTTGATTTCATGATGGTGGTGTTTCAGCCAAGTCACAGAGAAAACACACGGGGCAGCAGCTGTGTTAAAAATAATACTCTATAAATATATAAAGCCCATTTCCCACTTGCACTGTGTTGTCCTGCAATATTTGTAGCATTATGTGGGAATAAAAAAACAAACATACAGAAAAGGATCAAATGTGAAATGCTTCTTTGTGGATAAAGGGCTTTTTTTTTTACCTTGGGTGGTCATTTGTTTGGCTGTATAATAGACAGTTGGACTTGGGAATTCATTGTTAAGGGTCCCTTCACACATAGAATGAATGTGGTTGAATTGCGCATGAATTGCCCATGAAACAGGAAATGTATGCAATATGTGTAAAATTGCAGCTGCCTCCACCACTTCTTACACCTGTTGCTACAATTATTAAAAGACGGCTCAAAGACAGAGTGTGCGCTGTGAGAGCCTATTCAATTCCTTTCATGGCAGGTGTCAGCCAGTTTCCAGGTGACACACATGAACATCTAACACCACTCACTTGACACTTAGAAAATGTGTGGCCATTCATGCTCTTAGCACAACAACAGTCAGACGATCACTGTCGTGCTGGCGGTGAAATTTGTCTAAGTTCCACCATGACTGTGGAGTTGCCAACTGCACATGTGGTGTGCCAGAGTGTCGGCTCCCCCCACAACACACATGTGTTTTGTATGCTCCGCCCTCACTGCTCCCCCCAACACGTGCATGCGTGTGGTTCACCTCCACCACCACCCCTCCCCCGCCCGCAGGCGAGGCACCTCTCATCTGATCACAGTGACATCTCGGTTTGTGCGCTGACAGACACGCGCACGTGTGTGTGTGCTTGTTGTCCTCACGTGGAAATACATAAAAACATATATTGCTTTTGTGATGGGCTGGAGAGCACGTACAATGACAGGCTGCCCCAGCTGAAATGGACCATCATTTCATGTGGACACACAGCAGGCCATCTGAATGTCACACCTGTCCTACAGGACACAAGTGTCCTGTGAGCGACACACCACAGGACTATATGAGAAGCCAACAGTGTGACAAATACACCACTTTCAGTCACGTATCAGCAGAAATACTCCGTAACAAATGCCATTTGGTCAGTTAAGAGAAAATAACTTCTCTGAAAAAAAAAGTTTTATGTCCTTTGCTGATTTCAGGCATTTTTCCACACCTTTTGTTGGACAGTGTTGGTAGTGCAGTGGTAGAGTTTCTGGCTGGCAACCAGAGCTTTTGTACATTGTAGGTTTGAATCCTGTAGGTGGCATGTATTTTCCTTTTTTTTTCACAGCAACTGAGCGATGTGGTTACACATACTCCAGCTGCTCGCACTGTATTCCCGCTGAGCGTGCACGACACCGTCGCATGCATGAAACCGTTGCAGTGGGTTCGTTCATGCCTGCCCGTCAGCTCCATGTTTTTGTGCTTCACTCAGACAAGCTGTTCCGCCGTGATTCGCCCTGATATGTACTTATTCGCACTGTGTGTGAAGGGGCCTGAATGCATGCTTTGAATACAGCTATGCAGAAAGACTGCATTTCAACACTAGGACTGTCAGCAGTGCTGTAGTACAAATAAGTTGCATGTGCTACTCATGCAGACCCCCACTTCTCCTAAGTTGGCATGTATCTACACATGGGCTTACTGAGTACAGTACTGAGGCACCTGCATGCTAGATCACGGACAGAGACACATGCCTCAAGGCCATAATGTCACACAACGCTTTTCCACCAGATGGCACCAGCTCAAATTAACTTAAGTTGATAAGATCAGGTTGTCTGCAAGTGATTTAGCACCAGTTTCTCCACAAACATGAAGTGTGAGGAAAGAGAGGGACGGCCACATATCTGGCCATGCCCCAGTCCAGTCACGAACGGCTCTGCTCACCGCGCCCACCCCCGGGGAAAGGGAGGGGTGCCAGCTATCAGGGCCCAACTGAAAATCCATGGCACTTCGGTATCGCTTCGTCTCTGCAGGATTGTGACTTAGAGATGTTCAGTCATAATCCCACAGATGGTAGCTTCGCACCAATGTCTGAATCTGCGGTTCCTCTCGTACTGAGCAGGATTACTATTGAAACAGTTGTTGTCAGTCTGCTCCATTTCATTACTTTTTACCCCCTTTTGTGATTATTAGGCTCCATTTCACTCCATTTCGCATTTTGACACAATGGAATTTGATGCGGAAGAGTTCAGAAAGATACGATTGGAATGGTTTGATTACAATTTACAGTTGGAGATGAAAGAGTTGGATATTAACTTCGTGTTAAAGTCAGAACAAGAAGCTGCACTGAAAGAGATCTATCTGGGGAGACACACATTCTTTGTGTTGTCGCTCCAACGAGAGCGGCACGCTGAGCAGGGTGGTGAAAGTAGTCCGGCAAGCTCAATCTGTGGGTGCGAGCTATCCCACAATGCTAAAATAGCAGAGATGTTGGTCTAATGAGAGAGACACTCTGAGCAGGGTGATTTTTTTGCTGGCAAAGTAAGAAAAGCTTAATAGTCAAAAGCATTTGTAAGCCCTAAAATCATACGTTACTTCCTGTCTGTTGTGTCCCTGCAACAGTCAGGCCGCTGAGAGGAAGGAGGCGGGCTAACTGCCACTAAGAAGTGTCATTTATCTTTCACACACAACACAGACGGTGGCAGAAGACATCAAATGCAACGCACTTTCACTCATGGTAACAACATAACTCTTCACCAAACAGACAACACTCCTTGAACTAGAAAAACACAACAAATCTATAACACTAACTATCAACACTGCTAAACCAACATATACTACAACAACAATATAAAAAACAAGCAAACCCTGAACTCCCATAATGCATTGCATCAATAGCACAAAAATTCAGGAACGGCTCACCCGTGCTGCATTCAGTGCAACTGGTAAAATCTACACCTCATCCGTCACATAAAAATATAGCAATAAGTGTCTTTTCACTTAAAAAGAAAAGATCTGTATGTACACGCTGTCTTTAAAGCAGATACACAGACCATTTATGGCATGACAGTCTCTTCACTGTGCCTTCACTGCACATGCGTCATTTCGGCACTTCAGCAGCAATGCACAGATTATTGCCTCATTTCTGCTTAGAACTGCACTCCAGTCATCATCTATCTCAGCAACAGATATCTGAAGCTTTTGTGCAACAATCTTTTCCACATAAATTGATCAGTATTTCATAATAAAAGACGGGGGAGCTCTCAGAGCGTGGCAGCACCGGTGTTCTGTCGAGATGAGCTCCCGTAGTGTAAATCAACAGTGTGTTTGATGTCTTCTGCCACCATGTGTGTTGTTGTTTGTGAAAAGTACATGACACTTCTTTGCAGCAGCCAGCAGGGTGCATAAAGACAAAACCTCGGGCTTGTTCTTCCACACAGCTTGCCACAATGTATAATATAGAGATAAACTGTGTCTTCTGTTGTTAAAGATGATGAAAGTGTTTAGGGTTTCAATTTTTATTTATTTATTTTTCTTGCGTTCGTTTTGGGTTTGTGATCGACTTCGAATTTACTCAGATGCCTCTGTGGTGCTTAAACTCAAACGTGGCTTATCAGTAGCCAACAGTGTACCGAGTCAATACTAAAAATTAGAGGTTAGCTGTAACTTATCGGTGGCCCATTTGCCACTTTCTGAGCTGTACCACATGCTGAGTTGACTGCTGGTGGAGCCGAGTAGACCGCGCATGCAAAATGAGTGCACCTTGTTTGCAGCATAGCGCTAGCTAATCAAGCGACGCCTTCTATCGATAACGACCAATCAGATAATGCGATACAATGCCTACTTTGGCTGTCAGTTTGTTGACAAGATGGCAGAAGACAGGCTTGCGTCTGTTAGCGACGCTGACTTAAAACAAATTTTACACGAAAAAGATGCGAAGAACACCCGCAGAAATACACAGTCAGCAGCCAACCTGTTTCGCAAGTACATCACTGAAAATGGACATGCGCCCAACTTTGAAACTTATGACAGACGGATGCTTGATGGAGTACTTGGTCAATTTTACGCGGAACCTAGACAGGCGAATGGCGAACCTTATAAGAAAACAAGCCTGATGACTCTTCGTCACGGACATAACAGGCATCTCCAGTCAATCAATGGGATGTCAGTTGGTGCAGTATGACAGTATTAATAAAGAGTTGAAACTTGAGATTGATTTTTCAGTTTTAGTATGTTTGACAAATTCTCAATTTTCTTGTTTACCATATAATAAAGCAGTTATAGACTTTTGATTTCGGTGTACCCATGATTATGCAGACCTGGTCAGGATGGGGTTCACAGAAAGTGTGAGAGACCTCCAGGTGGACACCATTTGAAAAATTAATATGGCTTTCAGGGACGATTTTATGGGGATTAAACAGATTACGGGGTGTTACTGCCACTTTAAGGACGGCCCACAACTGCTGAGAGCGCGGCGCACTCCCAGCCCCCATCGACAGGCTGACACCCCACTGGAACAACCACATCATTTCCAACGTGAAGGCTTTGTTGATCCGGGACCTCGTCTGACTTTCACAAAAAGACAGAAGATGTGGACATCAGCACTTTTTCCGGCACATTCCACCATTACAGGAGTTTTTTCATGGAAAGAAAAGTGGAGGGACGTGCCACGGCTCCGTTCATTACGCGGGACAAAACCACCTCTGTGTTGGTCTCTCAGGACAGCTTTCAGGTGGATTTCAGATGGATTCCAGTTGCTTTCCAGTCATGTGAATATCCGATTGTGATTGTGCATGAACTGGACATGCCAGAACATGTCCCGTGAGGCTTCATCACGGCGTTGCTTTGCGCCGAGCGGCTGCACCGCGACGCGCGGTGGTGCAGCTTCTCTTTCCAAGACAAAAACTCCTGTAACAGTGAAATGTGCCATTCATTTTTAAACTGGACGCTGTCTTGATCCGGTATGTCATCTGACTAGCACAGGAATTGTGAAAAGACGTGGACATCAGCACTTTTCCGGCACATTAAGACAGACGTGCGGAGGAGTTCCGCGTGTCACGGTGCAGCTGGCATGTCCAGCTCATGCACAATCACAATCGGATATTCACACAACTGGAAAGCAACCGGAATCTGTCTGAAATCCACCTGAAAGCTGTCCTGAGAGACCAACACCGAGGTGGTTTTGTCCCGCGTAATGAACGGCTCCATGGCGCGTCCCTCCGCTTTTCTTTCCATGAAAAAAATTCCTGTAACGGTGGAATGTGCTGGAAAAAGTGCTGATGTCCACATCTTCTGCCTTTTTGTGAAAGTCAGACGAGGTCCCAGATCAACAAAGCTTTCACATTGGAAATTATCTGGTTGTTCCAGCGGGGTGTCAGCCTGTCGATGGGGGCTGGGAGTGCGCCGCGCTCTCAGCAGTTGTGGGCCATCCTTAAAGCGGCAGTAACACCCCATAATCTGTTTAATCCCCATAAAATCGTCCCTGAAAGCCATATTAATTTTTCGAACGGTGTCCACCTGGAGGTCTCTCACAGTTTCTGGAAAAAAATTGATGCAGCAAAGATCCAAATCGTTCAGACATTTATTCACAATAAAAAATAGACGAGAGGGGTGAACCACACCTCACTCAAAGCCTGCTCACAGGCGAATGACGCAACCGACAGGCATGAAAAAACTCACGCATGCGCACGAGGGTTCAAGCTTGTCTGACGCAATCACACGTGATTCAAATCCATATGTTTTTTTTTTTAAATAATAAGGCCAGATACTTTTCTAACAGACCTCGTATGTCATATCATTAAAAAATTATTTATAATTTAGTAAAGCTTGGTCTTCGACCCCAGAGGGTTAGTTATGCAGATATCCTGAAAATGTTTTTTGGACGACCATGACATATTTGACTGATCTGATTCCAATGTTAATCATCTGGAGACACTCACACAAGAAACAGTCATGCCAAGTTTGTGAAAATCTGCTCACATATTTCCAACTTACTTGCTCACTGAAGCACACACACAGAGGAGCAATTGCAATAACTTGCGCGATTGCTGTAGTGCAGGCTGTTAAAACTGCATTTTGATTACACTGGTCAAAAAAATTTTTGCATGCATTTGCTTGCATTTGAGAACTAATTTAGGGTAAATTTTGGGTGCTGAATCCAAATCTGAGCCCAGATTTCCTCTATCACATCACGTTTTTTTTGCAGTCTGCATGTTCCGTATTGATGGATTACACAAAAGTTGCTCATTCACTCACGAGTTTGATGCCACTAATCCTGCACAAAAGCAGCTTCATAAGCATAGTTTTTAAACCAGATTTGCGAAGTGTGAACAAAGAGCCGTAATATCATTTATGGTGCCAAAGAGGTGTGCGAGATTGCAGCTTTTGCTTCAATGCTTGATATGAAAGTAGCCACGAACTTGGACAAAATAGCTGTTTCCAGACAAAGTAGTAAGGTTAAGGGCACTGTCACACAAGAGCATGAATGCTGTACAAATTACATGAATTGGAAAAACAAACAGAATTCAAGCTGCATTCGTACGGGACTGACATTCGTACAGCCGTGTATGAATACCCAGAATGTGGTACAAAGCCAGCACGAATGATTCATGCAATTTGGAGCGCAGCAGCACCCGAATCCAGGTGGACTACTCAGAGTGCAAGTTGAATGTGGACATAATCCTTCCCCCATGAAAAAATAAAAACAGAATAAAATTAAAAAAATGAAGGAATAAAAACAACACAGCATGAAACCCCGTGATTCTGACACCCAAGGTCTGGGTGGAAAGCAGTGTGGTCTGCTCTACTGAAGATCTGTCATGTCCCACTGCTCGGTGTCAATGACATCTTACCCATGAACTGAAACATGACAGTTCCTGAGTTGGTTTGCTCCCCCCCACCTGCATGCGCGCCTTCCGGTTTACCTCTCTCTCTCTCTCTGTTCCAGACTCTCTCTCCTTCTCTGGAAATCAGCTGTTCATGGGGAGGCATGGCAGACTGAGCGCTGCAGCACCAGAGCCCTGCATGGGACGAATATCACCATCCCGCTCCCGCTGAATGTCGGACCGTTACCGCCCACATCTGTAATGTGTTTGTTACACTCCCACCCAGTCCCACAATGGGCCTGTCCAGTCCTGCCTGCACCTGCAAAACACTGAGAATTTATGTGCATATTAAAGAGCTGCATTCATTCTGTGTCTCCTCCCGTCTCCCAGTGGAAAACACATCAATTAGGCCATTAATAACATGATTCATGTTGTTGATTGTTTTGATCCCCTGGCCTGTATGTCTTTTGAAGCACTGGTCAGGGATAGTGCTACTATTTGGATGTTTTCACTTAGTCTAAAGACAGTCTCATGTGACAGGTGAGCATGCAGTGACTGACCTCTCACCTGAGACTGTGAATGCAGCACCTTGCTGCCCTCTCCCTCTCTGTCTCTCTCTGTCTCTGACTTGCTCTCTCTCTGTCTCTCTCTCTCACAAGCCCTGTCTTTCTGGATTAGCTGTGTATAGTAACAGGCGGCCGATGTGCTGGTCAGGCAGGTTCACGCACAAGATGAGATGTGTGGATGAAGTAGGTACACGCACGCACATGCTGAAATCAGCTGTTATCCCAACTGGAGTGTCAGGAGCAGGACTCTATGTGATTGCCTGTAAAAAATGCCGGTGGGCCCCACTGTCACATGGATGCAGCCATGGTGCCAACTCCATCACTATATTATCTGACTGATCAATATGTAATGATTTGTAAGACATATTTGTCAAAAGGGGATCAAATATAGGTATTAAGATCATTGTTTGCTCACCGGTGGCACTCCTGTGCCTTTGAGTCCAGCCCAGCTGCAAGCTGGCTTGTGTCAAGTGGTTCCATCTGATGTCATTCCAATGGAGATTATTTATCATATTCATACCGTGACGGCCCCTAATACAGTTGCAATGTCAGTCCTCCATATGGGTCATTTATTGTAATTGTTTTATGATGTGGAATACAGCTGTAACAGTCCGTTAAGCTGTGTCCACTGTGGCGCAGTGAGACGCACTGACTCTGTGCACCTGTGATTGCAGTATACTGTCCAGAATGAGCATGTAATCATGCATTCATTGTCAGTCCACCTCATGTCTCAAAGGATACATCGTTATTATCATGTTATCATGGCTGTTAGACCCCGTCCAGACTGCTGTAGTGCACGTCAACACGTCACGCAGACACAGCACCTGTGATCACGGGATAACATCCAGAATGAGCATGTAATCACACTTCCATTGTCAGTCCACCTCATGTGTCAGAGGATTCATCTGTATTATCATGTAATAATGGCTGTTAGACCCTGTGCAGACAGCGGCAGTACGCATCAAGGCATTACTGAGACGCACTGACTCGCTATGACACATGGTGTATTCCATGATCAGACTGCTCCGAATGCTGGTGGGTTGCCATTTCAGTGCCAGTTCTTATGCCATTCCAGTTAGCAATCACATTCGCCAAAGGAATATTCCCCAGTTCGAATGCAGCACGTCTGTAGTGTATATGCTCTCTACATTTGTGCTGGCCTGACAATTTGGCATATTTTCCTAAGTGCTACACAAATGCTGTCTGATGAATTCGAATGCAGCTCAAAGGGAGGGTCCACACATCCAGTTGTCTGGCCGCTTGGTGCATGTGCACCGAAGGCCATCGCATCATCTGGACTATAACTTACATGGTGGATATGACATTTGCATAGCTGATCACACGATCAGACAGATATTTTCACATGGAGCAGCCTGGCTGGTTTAAATGCAATGTAATTTTTTTTAACTTTCGGTAAAAAATATTGATTTTTTTTTTACTTTTTTTTCATAGCTGAAACGCATGATGTGATTGGCAAAAAAATAATACCAGATTCAACGCCCCCAAATTATCCAAAATCCATTGAAAAACTCCATGCACAAAAAGTCGTGTTGACCAGTGTAATGCCCTGGAGTTGGACACACCCCAAATGCTCTTGCATTTTAGATTGTCAAGCTGTGTTTTAATATGGTAACCCTTGAAATGCAAAGAATATCACCCCACTATGAAAGAGTTTACCCATTAACACCTGAGATTGAAAGAATTTATGATAAATGAGATAACTTTTCAAGTATTAGAATCAGCTTTCAAATGCATCTGATATACTAAAGCCCCGGTCACATGGCATTAACGAAGGTCACCGAACCCCAAATGAAACAAGAAATCTGGACTTACGTTGAATTTCAGAGACTTCATTTAACCACCGTCCAGCTTTGCTCCTGTAGCTGGGGGTCCATCATAATTTTCAAACTGTTGAAAAATGTGAACGAATCCTGATGACAACTTCAATTCGTCCGTATTTCGTTCTGCATTCTGTCTTGACGGTTCCTCATCGTTTGCGTAGTTCCTGTACCATCAGCATTCCATTTGATTGTCATCCAACTTCATCCAACCTCCCAAGTCCAAAGTCTTGCATGAACGTTGACGATAGCTGAATGGATCAGTAACTAAAGATCCGATGTGTGAGACGAAAAGCAACGTCTTCATACAGAAACAATAACAGCAAGAATGTTGATCAACTACTTTAACTATTTACACACGTTGCACCTGTCTCTGGCTGAAACGTGTGTGTGGCCACACACGTTGCAGTCATCTCTGGCTGGAACGTGCATGTGCTCACGCATGTTGCAGCTGTGAAGGCAAACCTGTTGTCAAGACAACCAGATCTCACAGCTGCAAGTGCTATGGAGAGTGCACGTTGGCTGCAGACTTGATCACAGGCTGGTGCTTGGTCTGATACCCGCTGTCTTAGTTTCGTGTTAGTTTCGGTTTTATTTTGTTCTTTTATGCGCTCTGGACTCGCAGGTTTTTCGGTGATGGGAGAATTGCCGGCTCATTTGTCCACTTTTTCTCGACTTTTTTCCTTTGCTAGCGAACGCCGTGTGCCGTGTGACCGGGCCTTAAGTCACTATAATGTGTCATCAAGACAAATTCTTTTAGGTTAAATTTTATTTATGGCAAAACATCACATGCACAGTTGTAGCATTGTGAGACTGTGGGAATATGTAACAAAAAGATTTTCTAAAATATTTTGGAATAATTTCAACATGATTTTTGCTGTTGCCATTTTTCTTCTTCTTCTTCTTTTCTTCTTCTTCTTCTTAGCATGCGTCTAAGTGTCTATGTGTCTACGATATTAACACTACTGATTGATACACATTACCTGAAAGCAAAAATAATGACTTGCGACTGCACGGAACCAGTTTCTTTAATGTGATGCATCAGTTAAAAATAAACTCAGCCATTTAGAGGCTTCTCTCTGAGTTGAATGATTAAACATTAACCTGCTGGATCTGGGATATTTCTTATTAATCACAGGTGGCATGCAGAGGTAACCAAGCATTAGTGATGCATGAACACAGAAACACACATGTTGAAACACACAAAATGCACAAACCCATTTACACATACATGAAATCAGGGAATATAACTTTTTGTGGACGGTGTAATCCAAGGGGTGTTGTACCACAAAGGGGGTTCATGTTGTACCAAATCAGTCTATATGTGCAGTTTAAAGTTAAATGTGGTTGAGTTTTATTTGTAACATTTTCAGATGGATAATTCTCTGTTCATCTTTGTAAAAACTCAAGATCTTACCAGAATTTTGACTTGAATGGAATTTTTTTTCGACTTTTGTGACATATGTCACAGAAAGGAATATCTATACTCCTTCTTGCTCTGTAAGACATGCCCACGTAAAGCAGGGGTAGGGAGCTTCCAGCCATGTGAAGCCCTCAAGATAGATTCATCAGACCCACTTATTCCAGTTAAGGGTCACAGGTGAACTGGAGCCTATCCCAGTGGTCACTGGGCAAGAGGCGGGGTACACCCTGGACGGGATGCCACTCTACCACAGGGCGACATACAGTACACACAGACAAATACAGTCACACTCTCACTCACAGCGTTGTCTATTTAGAATAACCAGTTCACCTAACCTGCATGTCTTTGAAAGTGGGAGGACACCAGAGTACTCAGAGACAACCCAGACAAACATGAGGATAACATACAAAGGACACATAGAAAGGACCACACGGCAAGCGAACCCAGAACCTTTTTTGCTGTTAGGCAACAGTACTAACCACTAATCCACTCTGCTGCCCGGGACATTCATAAATACAAATAAATAGATAAATAAATGAAATAAAAGGCCTCAGAAATACCAAAAAATACTAGCAAATTAAGCCAATTAGAAATGTTTTTTGCCCCCCCCCCCCAAAAAAGAATAATAATATAGAGAGTTGCCTCTGAGTGTATGCCTATCTGGGTCATGGTCAGGGTGAATGCATAACTCTCAAGCTACAGTGCATCCAGAAAGTATTCACATTGCCTTATTTTTTCCACATTTTCTTATGTTACAGCCTTATTTCAAAATGGACTAAACTTTTTCCCCTCAAAATTCTACTCTCAAAAACCTATAATAACAACATGAAAAAGTTATTTTGAAATTTTTGCAAAAAAAATACAAAAACAAAACAAAAGAAAACAAAAAAAAAAACCCTAACTAACTAATAAATCATGTGTACATAAGTATTCACACCCTTTGCTCAATACTTTGTCGATGCACCTTTGGCAGCAGTTAAAGCCTCAAGTCTTCTTGAATATGATGCCACAATCTTGGTGCACCTATCTTTGGGCAGTTTTGCCAAATATTTTGTTGTGAAAGTGTGGTGACACGGACCCACAACAGGGGGCGTAAATGAACGGACAATGGAGGAAGTCAAATATGAACACTTTACTGTTGTGAATAGCACAACTCAACACAGCAGATTACAGAATATGTACAAAAATCAATTAACAAAGGTGTCGTGTGGGCAGGCTCGAGGATAGAAGACGTCTGTCCTGAGAAGAACCGGAACCACACGATTTCCTCCGCCACCGAACCTGGAAAATACTGGAGCCGCCAAGTTCCGACTCCCCAGGTGGCCATCATCTCCGCGTGTCAGATCTGGTACTGCTGGCGAGGAGCAGAAACAATCAGATGTGAGTGTATGAACACCCAGTAACACTTATGGTGGATATTCCACCTCCACCTCTCATTCAGAAAGCTGGCACGTGCAGTTGTAAGTGTACTTATCAAACGTTGGGGTGAGAAGGCGTCAGTCCCAACTCAGCCTCAGCTACAAGCACTCACAGAAACCCAACTGCAAAAGTAGCACAAGCAAAAGTATTGTCTGTAACGGACAATCACAGCGGCTGAGAATTTACCTCCTTAGGTAGATGATATCTCGGCAACGAGGTGGAGATGACGTCCGGTCTTTATGGAGTGAGATGATGAAGTGTAGATGGGTGACAGCTGTCAAGAGATAATGAGTGACAGCTGTCACCCCCGGCTGTGTCCGTGGCGGCAGGACCCTCTCGTGCCTGAAGCCCGCACTTCAGGCAGGGCGCCCTCTGGTGGTGGGCCAGCAGTACCTCCTCTTCTGGCGGCCCACACAATAGGACCCCCCCCCCCAACGGCCGCCTCCTGGCGCCCGACCAGGCTTATCCGGGTGGCGGCAGTAGAAATCGGCCAGGAGGGCCGGATCCAGGATGAAGCTCCTCTTTACCCAGGAGCGTTCTTCGGGTCCATACCCCTCCCAGTCCAACAAATACTGGAACCCCTGGCCCATCCGACGGACGTCCAGGAGCCGGCGCACTATCCAAGCCGGCTCCCCATCAATGATCCAGGCAGGAGGCGGCGCCGGTCCGGGGGCACAGAGAGGTGAGGTGTGGTGAGGTTTGATTCTTGACACATGAAAAACCGGGTGGATCCGCAGTGAAGCTGGGAGTCGGAGCTTCACTGTGGCAGGACTGAGGATTTTGAGGATTTTGTATGGTCCAATGTACCTGTCCTTGAGCTTCGGAGAGTCCACCTGGAGGGGGATGTCCTTTGTGGATAGCCACACCTCCTGCCCGGGCTGGTAAGCAGGGGCCGGGGACCGCCGGCGGTCTGCATGGGTCTTCGTCCTTGTCCGGGCCTTTAACAAGGCAGAACGGGCGGAGCGCCACACCCGACGGCACTTCCGCAGGTGGGCCTGGACCGAGGGCACACCGACCTCTCCCTCCACCACGGGAAACAATGGGGGCTGATACCCCAAACACACCTCAAATGGGGAGAGGCCGGTGGCAGAGGACACCTGGCTGTTATGCGCATACTCAATCCAGGCCAGATGTTCACTCCAGGCCTTCGGGTGTGCAGATGTCACACAGCGCAGGGCTTGCTCCAATTCCTGATTGGCCCGTTCTGCCTGTCCGTTGGTCTGCGGGTGATACCCGGACGAGAGGCTCACAGTGGCCCCCAGTTCCCGGCAGAAGCTCCTCCAGACGTGTAAGGAAAACTGGGGACCATGATCAGAGATGATGTCGGTAGGTATCCCATGCAGACGGACGACGTGGTGGACCAGGAGGTCTGCAGTCTCCTGGGCTGTGGGGAGCTTCGGGAGGGCCACGAAGTGGGCCGCCTTGGAGAATTGGTCCACTATCGTGAAGATGGTCATCATGCCCTGGGATGGCGGGAGGCCCGTGACAAAATCCAGACCGATGTGGGACCAGGGGCGATGAGGCACAGGAAGTGGCTGAAGAAGTCCCTGTACCTTCTGGTGGTCTGCCTTGCCCCTGGCACAGGTGGTGCAGGCCTGGATATATTCCCGGACGTCGGCCTCTAGGGACGCCCTCCAGAAGCGCTGCCGGACCACTGCCACGGTCCTTCGCACCCCCGGATGACAGGAGAGCTTAGAACCGTGACAGAAATCCAAGACAGCAGCTCTAGCCTCTGGTGGGACGTAGAGCTTGTTCTTCAGCCCAGTTCCGGGGTCCGGGCTCCGTGCCAGGGCCTCCCGGATGGTCTTCTCCACGTCCCAGGTGAGGGTGGCCACGATAGTGGACTCCGGAATGATGGGCTCCGGTGGATCCGACAGCTCAGTCTTGACTTCATCTTCATGCACCCGGGACAAGGCATCCGATCTCTGGTTCTTGGTCCTGGGGCGGTAGGTGATTCGGAAGTCAAAACGCCCGAAGAACAGTGACCAGCGGGCTTGCCTGGGGTTCAGCCGCTTGGCGGTCCTGATATACTCCAGGTTCCGATGGTCAGTGAAAACCGTGAAAGGCACAGACGCTCCCTCCAACAGGTGTCTCCACTCCTCAAGAGACTCTTTCACCGCAAGGAGCTCCCGATTGCCCACGTCATAGTTCCGTTCTGCCGGGGTCAACCTGCGGGAAAAATAGGCACACGGATGAAGAACCTTATCGGTCTCTCCGCTCTGGGATAGCACGGCTCCTATCCCTGAGTCAGAGGTGTCCACTTCAACCACAAACTGGCGGCTAGGATCGGGCTGCACCAGAACGGGTGCAGTCAAGAACCGCCGTTTCAACTCCTTGAACGCGGTACCGCACCGATCCGACCAGGTGAAGGGGACTTTTGGAGAGGTCAGGGCTGTCAGGGGGCTAACTACCTGACTGTAGCTTTTAATGAACCTCCTGTAGAAGTTTGCGAAGCCAAGGAACTGTTGCAGCTTCCTACGGCTTGTTGGTTGGGGCCAATCTCTCACCGCCGCAACCTTGGCCGGATCAGGGGCGACGGAGTTGGAGGAGATGATAAACCCCAGGAAGGACAAAGAAGTGCGGTGGAACTCGCACTTCTCGCCCTTCACAAACAGCCGGTTCTCCAACAACCGCTGCAGAACCTGACGTACATGTCGGACATGAGTCTCAGGGTCCGGAGAAAAGATAAGCATATCATCCAGATATACGAAGACGAATCGGTGCAGGATGTCCCGCAAGACGTCATTAACCAAAGCTTGGAACGTCGCGGGGGCGTTAGTGAGGCCGAACGGCATGACCAAGTACTCAAAATGACCCAACGGGGTGTTAAATGCCGTCTTCCACTCGTCTCCCTTCCGGATCTGAACCAGGTGGTATGCATTTCTAAGGTCCAATTTGGTAAAGATCTTGGCTCCATGCAGGGAGGTGAACACCGAATCTAATAAGGGCAACGGGTATCGGTTGCGAACCGTGATCTCGTTCAGCCCCCTGTAATCAATGCATGGACGAAGTCCGCCATCTTTCTTGCACACAAAAAAGAAACCTGCTCCCATCGGGGAGGTGGAGTTCTGGATCAGCCCGGCAGCTAACGAGTCCTGGATGTAGGTCTCCATTGATTCACGCTCAGGTCGTGAGAGGTTGTACAGCCTGCTGGACGGGAACGCCATGCCTGGAATCAAATCAATGGCGCAATCATACGGACGGTGCGGGGGAAGGGTGAGTGCCAGATCCTTGCTGAAAACGTCAACAAGATCATGGTATTCAACCGGCACCGTTGACAGATTGGAAGGGATTTTGACCTCCTCCTTAGACTGTGAACAGGGAGGAACCGAGAAGCCTAAACACACCCAATGGCAGGTCTTGCTCCACTGCACCAGTACCCCGGATGGCCAATCAATCCAGGGATTGTGTTTTAACATCCACGGGAACCCCAAAATCACGCGGGAGGTAGAAGGAGTCACAAAAAACTCAATCTCCTCCCGATGATTGCCAGACACCACCAGAGTTACTGGTAGTGTCTTGTGTGTGATCAAAAAGAGAAGGGTGCCATCTAGTGCCCGCACCTGCAATGGCGAAGGGAGTGCCACCAGAGGGAGCCCTACCTCCCTGGCCCATCTGCTGTCTAGCAGATTCCCTTCTGACCCCGTGTCCACCAGTGCTGGGGCCTGAAGGGTTAAATCCCCACTAAGGATTGTAACTGGGAGTCGTGTGTGTCCCACGTGAATGTCTTGGCCCACCCTAAGCCCAGTTTCTAGGGGGCGGGCGTTGGTGTTTAACCGCTCGGGGCAGTCTCTCAATTGATGCTCAATTGAGCCGCAGACAAAGCACGCCCCGCGGGCCAGCCTCCTTTGTCTATAAGGTGGTCTAAATGTGGCCCTGCTTGTGTTCATAGCTTCGTCAGCAGGGGGAGCTGTAGCCACACGGAGTGTAGATGCCGTGGAGTGTGGGGAGGGCGGAACCCTTTTGGAACCGGAAGGGAGAGGGACGGCGCGTGCCCTGCCACGCCCTTCATCCCGTTCCCGACGGCGTTCCTCCACCCGATTGTCTAGCCGTATAACGAGATTGATAAGCCCATCTAAATCCCGCGGTTCATCCTTAGCCACCAGGTGCTCCTTCAGGACCGACGACAGTCCGTTTATGAAGGCAGCACGGAGCGCAGCGTTATTCCAGCCGGATCTCGCAGCCGCGATGCGGAAGTCGACTGCATAAGCGGCTGCGCTCCGACGCCCCTGTCTCATTGACAGCAGCACTGTCGAAGCGGTCTCTCCTCTATTAGGGTGATCAAACACTGTTTGAACTCCCTCACAAACCCAGCGTATGTGAGAAGGAGCCATGAATTTTGCTCCCAAAGCGCAGTAGCCCAAGCGCGTGCCTCTCCTCGAAGCAGGTTAATCACATAAGTTACTTTACTAGCATCAGACGCGTACATCACGGGACGTTGTGCAAAGACGAGCGAACACTGCATACGAAAGTCCGCGCATGTCTCCACACAACCCCAGTACGGCTCTGGGGTTGCTTATGTATGCTTCAGGGGATGGTGGGAGGGGTCGTTGAACGACCAGTGGAACATCGATATCCTGCACAGGGTCGGCAGGAGGAGAAGCTGCAGCAGCGCCCTGAGCGCGCGCTTCCACCTGTGCGGTGAGAGCCTCCATCCTGCGGTTAAGGATGATGTTTTGCTCGGTCATCTGATCCAACCGAGCAGTAAAGGCGGTGAGGATTTGCTGCAACTCACCAATCGCGCCTCCTGCAGATGCCTGTGCACCCTGCTCTTCCATTGGCTGTTCAACAGCCGGGTGACGCCCCTCTGGATCCATGACGCTGGCCGAGATATCCTGTTGTGAAAGTGTGGTGATACGGACCCACAACAGGGGGCGTAAATGAACGGACAATGGAGGAAGTCAAATATGAACACTTTACTGTTGTGAATAGCACAACTCAACACAGCAGATTACAGAATATGTACAAAAATCAATTAACAAAGGTGTCGTGTGGGCAGGCTCAAGGATAGAAGACGTCTGTCCTGAGAAGAACCGGAACCACACGATTTCCTCCGCCACCGAACCTGGAAAATACTGGAGCCGCCAAGTTCCGAGTCCCCAGGTGGTCACCGTCTCCGCGTGTCGGATCTGGTACTGCTGGCGTGGAGCAGAAACAATCAGATGTGGGTGTATGAACACCCAGTAACACTTATGGTGGATATTCCACCTCCACCTCTCATTCAGAAAGCTGGCACGTGCAGTTGTAAGTGTACTTATCAAACGTTGGGGTGAGAAGGCGTCAGTCCCAACTCAGCCTCAGCTACAAGCACTCACAGAAACCCAACTGCAAAAGTAGCACAAGCAAAAATATTGTCTGTAACGGACAATCACAACGGCTGAGAATTTACCTCCTTAGGTAGATGATATCTCGGCAACGAGGTGGAGATGACGTCCGGTCTTTATGGAGTGAGATGATGAAGTGTAGATGGGTGACAGCTGTCAAGAGATAATGAGTGACAGCTGTCACCCCCGGCTGTGTCCGTGGCGGCAGTGCCCTCTCGTGCCTGAAGCCCGCACTTCAGGCAGGGCGCCCTCTGGTGGTGGGCCAGCAGTACCTCCTCTTCTGGCGGCCCACACAACATGTTTTGCCACATGTACATACAAGTACATCTGATTTCTACACAGTTATAACTAGAATACAGTTTGTGAATTGTAAATTGTACATGTGAATATAAGTGTATGAGTGCACGTCAACACACTTAATATTTAATAAGAAATGCTAGCTCTGAGACCCTGGCTGCTTTGTTTTACATTAAATTCTGTTTCACCTTATTTTTCCATTTTTAAATCTCTGAAAAAACCTTTGCATGTGTGCACGTGCAACCCAATCTCATGTCATTTTGTGATGAAATCACAGAAAGTTAACCTATGGTTCATGATACCGTCAGGAATAGCGTCACATTTTCGTGGAGCACAAATTAATTTTGTGCTGGGAGCATGAAACATTGCGTGACCCAGGGGGGATTCTCTGTGGAGGTTCATGTTTTGTTTTGCGTTGTTTGTTTTGCTTCCCTGGCCTGTATGTCTTTTGATGCACTGGTCAGGAATCGCGCTACTATTTGGCAGTGTTGCCAACTCCTCAGTAATAAAAGTAGCTATTGGCTGTCCTAAAAGTTGCTAGAAGTTGCTACATGGGAGAGACAAAAAAGTGAGTATAAACACCTTAATAATATTTAGAACTATAAATAAACTTGATGCTTGGTTTGTTTATTTATTTAGCCATTATAATTGGCCATCACTTATCAAAATAAAACAATAACTTCTCAAGGCCAGGCTGTGCAGCCAACGATGTAAGTAGGCTGACCAATGCCAAGTAAGGTTTGCGATTCAATGATCAGATCATTGCAGCAGCAGTAATTTAGGTTAGAAACATTTTTTTATTTTTTTTTTAGACCCTGCTCTAAAACTGGGCAGGATCAGCCGCGGAGGCATCGTGCATGAATGATTCATTTGCACTTTGAATGTGGAGTGTAGCTCTCCGTCCGCTTTTCTCCCAGTGCCGTGCAGCTGCCTCGGAGGCTGGACACACTGTGTACTGACCGCTTGGATATGCTTTGAGGCAGTGGTGACCTCACAGCAGCACCCATTGCCATGAGGTAACAGAGATACGTTTTCACTTTTGAATTGCCAAACACCAGAAAAGTCTCCAATGAAGGGAGGTGATGGTCTAGTGGTTAAGCATTGGGCTTGAGACCAGAGGATCCTCGGTTCAAATTCCAGCCTGACCGGAAACTCACTAAGGGCTCTTAGGCAAGGTCTTTAATCCCCTAGTTGCTCCCGGTGTGTAGTGGGCACCTTGCATGGCAGCAGCCTGACATTGAGGTGAATGTGTGGCATTGATGTGTAAAGCACATTGAGTGTCTGATGCAGATGGAATAGTGGTATGACGCCAGGAAAAGTCGCTAGATTACTTGCTAGTCACTTTTGAGAAAGTAAGTTGTCAAGAGGGTTGCCAGAAGAAGGAAAGTTGCCAGAATTAGCAATAAATTTACCAAGTTAGCAACACTACTATTTCGTTGTTTTCACTTAGTTTAAAGACAGTTTCATGTGTGTGCCATATATGGACATGCAGTGTTGCCACAGTAACTCACTGCACTGTGTCTGTGTCTCTCTGTATGTGTGCCTGTTTGCTCCTGTTATGTCCTCTGCTCCTTTTAAAGACATTCTATTTTAGCTGAATGTGCCGTGTGGACACTGCATACTTTACACGATTCTCCTATGTTGACTGAGTCATCCTGTCACTTCCTTTCCCGCAGTGTTATTTTAGACACCCGCTCATGTCCCCAGTGAGGTTCTGACTGCCAGATTATTTGGTAATGTCTGGCAGGACCCAACCCCAATGCTGAAGTGTGCATGAGGTGTGTACATTTTCACCTCATGTTTTTCCTTTTTTGTGCATTTGCTAAGAAACAAACAATTAACTGTGGTATTGCAACTAACAAAGGTGTCATTAAACTAGGGCTTGATAGGACTCTACCCGCCCACCCCCACTCACCACACACACACACACCACCACCACCAAACCAAAAACAATTTTACTAGTCCCACCTTAAGTCTACCATAATATTGACATTTGCTATTGACAGTCCAGTTCTTGCTTCAGTTTCTCTCATTCTCTGATTATCTGATCCTGCAGCGCCCCCACCCCCGTTTCCACAGCACACATGATATGTTATTTATGCACCACACATAGATTGTGAGAAAGTTCACACTCACAGAACACAAGATACATTCATTGTTTTATGTGGAAATGGGCTTCGCTTTATGTTTAATCAAGACCAAATCATTGCAGACCAAAGATTTTTGGGAGTTCATAGGATGATGACCTTGACTTACTTTATTATCTGGCTCTAATCAGGGAGGATTCACTTGTCCCTGTAGTTTAACCCTCTGGGGTCCGAGGGCATTTTTTGGACAGTTCACTCGCTTGGCATGAATGTTTTATTATTGCTGTTAACAGCTCTCCCTGTATCCCTCAATCAAGTTTTATGTCTCTTTTTTTTAGGACAACCTGTGCTTTCAGAATATATATGCTTTTGTTGTGTTTTCTAAGTGTAATAAAGGTTTACTGTTGTGTGGGCCGCCAGAAGAGGAGGTACTGCTGGCTCACCACCAGAGGGCGCCCTGCCTGTTGTCGGGTTTCAGGCACCAGAGGGCGCAGTTGCCGCAGGAATCCACCAGGAGCCCAGAGCTGACAGCTGTCACTCATCATATCATCACCACCACCCATAAAAGCCTGGGAGAGACATCAGAACTCTGCCGAGTTATCAGCTTACCCTGAAGGTAAACTTACTCAGCTGTTCTGTGCCGTACGCACACATTTTTTGCATCTGAGCTTTTTGCAGTCGTTAACCTTGATGTACACTTGCAGCTTGTAGCTGAGTTTGTGGAAGTTGGAGGAGTTGGCGTCTCCACTCCTCACTTCAGATTTGATTAAGTGATACATAAGGCACTGCACGTACTCTGTGTTCCTGTGTTTGGAGGTGGAGGTTTTCCCCCAGAAAGGAACTGTATTTTCAGCTGACTTGTTTGCTGGGTGTTCACACACCCACCCCGTAACCTGTCTCTTTTCCTGCCAGCAGTACCGGATCTGACAGCTGGAAGTGGTGGCCACCTGGGGACTCAGGACTTGGCGGCTCCGGTGTGTTGCAGGTCTCTGTTGGCGGTGGAACATCGTGGGTCCCGGCTCTTTTCTGGTTAGGCGTCTCCTACCCTCGGGCCTGCCCACGCGTCATCTTTGGTTCTATGATATTGACAGACTAAAAGCATTATTTGACCTGTCGTGCACATTTGCAGCAATAAATTGTATTTATTGGATTCTCTATTGGCCGTTCATTTACGCCCCCTGGTGTGGATCCATGCATTTCACTTTCCCCAACATTTACAATCAAAAATAAGAAAGTAAAAAGTAAAGCGGAATAATTTTCCACACACATTTATATTCTATAATAAACAACTGTTTTGACACTTTATAAAGGTAATTTGAGGTCTTGTGTGAAAGACTGTACAACAAATTGGTTCAAACAATAAACACAAATGCACATTTTGGGCAGCACGGTGGATTAGTGGTTAGCACTGTTGCCTCACAGCGAGAAGGTCGTGGATTCAATTCCCGTGGCCTTTCTGTTTGGAGTTTGCATGTTCTCCCCGTGTTTACGTGGGTTTCCTCCGGGTGCTCCAGTTTCCTCCCACATCCAAACACATGCGGGTTAGGTGGACTGGAATCTTTGAAATTGTCCGTAGGTGTGTGTGTGGGTGCATCTGTGTTTGTTTGTCTATTTGTGGCCCTGCGACAGACTGGTGTCCTGTCCTGGGTGTACCCCGCCTCGCGCTCTATGACTGCTGGGATAGGCTCCAGCCCCCCGTCACCCTTAATTGGACTAAGCGGTAGAAGATGAATGAATGAATGAATGAATGAAATGCACATTTTGAACAATATATACAAAATGATCTATGCGAGGAGCGGCCCTCCCCCTCGCTCCATTGATATGTTAAACAGTGCTTTATGTCGAGAAAGCAACAGAGACTTTTCACGTGAGGTAAATCTGCCGTACGATTGGATTTTGGAAAACCATGTGACAGTGAACCAATTCCTATTGGACACTCACATTGCGCACGTCATCACACAGCTTCTATGAGGAGTACAAAGATGGTGGATGGCTAGCTTGAAAGTCTACGGAGTTAACTTTTCAGCAAAAAAAAGTATGTTTCGATCTCATATCATTAAAAAGTTATTTATCATTTAGTAAAGCCTGGTCTTAGCCGTCGTATACGACGGCGTTGGCCTCACAGGGTTAAATCCAAATATATGGGGCCTACTGGTCCTTTAGGACAAGTTTGCAGATGGATAATGATTATGGTTTTAAAACAATAATTGCTATTGTCAGTTCTACCTGTTGTGTTTTTCGCATGTTGCTTTTGGTTACAGCTAATCTTGTAGTCATTTGCTTTGGGATTTGGTGCAAGTTTTATACCGGATGCTTTTGGTGGTGCAACTCCAGGTCTACATGGAGAAACGCGTGCAGCTCCTAATATGTTCCTGATCAGCCTCCCAGCAACGTGCTGATCAGGATCGATTCAGCTTCACTTCTGAGATCTGACGGGATCAGTTGTGCACAGATTTGCACTATAGCAGCCATTTAACATTTGATTTTTTTAACAGGCACAGTTTCCCCACTAAGATGTGTGTGTGTGTTTGTGTGTGTTGGGGGGCTGTAGGACTTTGAAGCCACCACTAGCAGCTGAATGTGTGTGCACAGAGACACACAACCCATATCAAACAGTGCATTGTGGGAACTGCCATGACCTAATGTGCCTCTTATCTTACATTTGATTACACATTTGACAGAGGAGGATATTTTCCTCTTGCCTTCAATAAAATGTCCAATGTGAAAAGTAGACATGAGCAAAATCTTTTTTTTTTTAGAAGTGGGTGGCAGAGCTGTGACCCTGACACATTAGATACATAGTGTACACTGTGCAGCCGCCCCGAATCCCATCGCATACAACGAAATCTTTATCAGCCCTCGCTCTTTTTTTCCCACACTCAGCAATGAGGAGAAGAAGCTATCGTACCGACGCCACTAAGCATTCAGCCACTAAAGTCAGACAGATGCAGCTTTGATCTCAGACTGAGGTGGGTGGTCAACATCCAACTGGTCAGAGCCCCTGGTTGGTTATGATTTCAGAGGCTTTTATGAGGAAAATCAACACAGAAAATCTCCTTTCAGCTGTTTCCCTGATGAATTATGAACACAGAAGCTGATCGACGGCTTTCAGAAGTGCTGCAGGGTTGCTCTCGCGCATCAGCTGCCATCGTGTGATGTGGGCGGCGTTGCTGCTGTGTGTTTTGGGGGGGATGGAGGGGGCTTACGGCAGCACACAGGTGCCCCTTCTCACTTCCAGGCCAAAAATGACAAATTCAATAAACTCAAGACACCTATGGAATCGAACACACCTGACAAGCGGCTGCAGGGTTTCCTTTCCCTGACATTCCATCGTCAGGCTCGCTATCTGCGTCTGTGCAGCACTGTAGACTCACTGTTCTGTAACACTGTGAGAAAAAAAAGAATATATGTCAGGGGTTGTGGGACTTGAGATTAGATTGTGGCGTTGGAAATGGAATCTGCAAGATGACATTAACAGAGAGTGTCCCCGACTCTGTGTGCGTTTAAGCCTTGAAGCAGACAGCCGCGGGTTTGGGTTACCGGCCGTAATTCTGATGGTAAAAGGGCCACAATCAGTCTACTTAATCTCAAAGCTGCACTTTAAAAAGAAAGAAAGATGATCTCGCTCCATTCTGCTGTAGAAAACAAGGAAAATTTGATTCGTTTTCAAATGGAAACGCACATTATGTTTAATTTAAGGGGGAGGCGACACCGTGGCTGCAGGGTTTTTTTCCCCCTTGATTATACACACAAAAAAGGTGGGTTGCACTTATAAACCTGTATGGATCTCAAAGAACAAGAAACCTTGTACAAAATTTTCAAGAATTACCCTCACAATGGAGTAAATGTCAAGGCCCTGTAATTTCTGGAGTGATGATAAAGTGGGAGACACAGATAGCGTGAGACAGCGTGTCCATTAGCATCCCTGAAGGTTCCCATCCCGTGATGAGGGAAACAGATCGTTGCAGCCATCCTGCAGGCGTGACCGCCTTATTAAAGGACAACCGGCGAGCCTGCAGTTTGGCGAGCTCACGTTCAGGCTCCCACCTGTTTGCGCACCTTTGACACAATCGGTCATGAAACGCAATATAGGCCTGCACCGCGCTTTCTCGCCACTCACACTCACAAAAGGCAAGGAGCAGATGAAGTCCCAAGACAAACGACCTCGACATGTGGATCGGCTCCAAAATGCCACACTGTAAAAAAAAACAAAAAACAAAAAAAAACACATGAAGACCATCTTCAAATGCCTGAAATGCAGAACAAAGAGAGAAAACAATCAGGAAAAAAAAAGTCTTTCTTACTCGTCTGTAATAACTGAGAGTGCAAGATTTAAAAAATAAAAAACTGTGCATACTGCAGACAGGCACCATTTTCAAGAAACTGTACTAAAAATAAATGAACATAAACAGCACAAAGTAAAACTTGTAAAAAATAACACATCTGAAAAGAATCTAATATTTATGAATTAATATAAATAACTGCATTTCACTTTTAAAAACGTATCATTTCTTTTATATGATTTTACATCTTTTTTTAAAGACAATGAGGTTGGTATTCAATCAGGTTTTTGTTATCACCAGTGACTGTTTTTTTTTTCCTCATTGGAAGTACATGTACAAATAAATCAAGATTTTTGTCTTTCTCTGTAATTAAAAAAAAAGAGATTTGTAATTTGAAAATTGATTAGTTTCTTTAATACAGAAAAAATAAAGAAGGAAAGAGAATCAACAGATTTTAGTTGGAATTATTAATCTTTAAAGATTTCAAATTTGATATTGAGTTGATAAGAAAATAATAACAAAATATTTTCATCAAAATTCTATGGTGAGTATTTTTTTAATTCACTATGACACTAATCATTAAGTAGAGAGAAAACAACATCCCAGAGACTAGAAGGGTTAAATTTAGCATTTTGCAAAAGTGGCACCCAGGAGACTGCATCCTTGTGCCAGCATGCCATTTGCCCTTCAGCCATATTACCTCCTGCACATATTCCAAGCTTGACTTCTGAAACCCGTAAACTACCTAAAGCCAACAGATTTTAATACACTTCATTGAACTTGCAAAGTTAATCAAACTCCGTATTTTGGCAGATTACTTTCTATATGATGTGAAGGTTTTATTTTTAAAAGACATTTGAGAAAATGCAATAAATAGATTTTTTAAAAACAGGTTACCTCACAAAGTCAATGGGGACACTGCCCCCCCCCCCCCCCCCCCCCCCCCCCCCCCTTCCTGGATGCATCCGTGGATCTGGATTTTCACAAAAACAAAAAAATTTGGGCACTCGGATCCTTCCTTTCTACCTCATTTCATGAAAATTTGTCAGCATGTTTTAACCCATCCTTCTGACAAACAAATGTATCAGCAATGAGGTGAAAACACACCCTGGTTGGCAGAGGTATTAAAGTGAGGTAAAAGGGGAGCATGGACCACCCCCTTTTTCAGAACAAAAATAAATAAATAAAAATAAAAACTGACTCCAAGCCAGATATATATGGTCACTTTGTATTGTAACCTAAAAAGTTGGCTTTGTTTAGTTCTGGGGGTGCAAATGGTTAAGATGAATACCAGATGAATACCTACAATATTTTGTGTGTGTGTGTGTGTGTGTGTGTGTGTGTGTGTGTGTGTGTGTGTGTGTGTGTGTGTGTGTGTGTGTGTGTGTGTGTGTGTGTGTGTGTGTGTGTGTGTGAGAGAGAGAGAGAGAGAGAGATTTCACTGACATGAGCTGTTTTCACTGTACTTCAAAATGTAATACAGATTTACACTTGTAGAAATCACTGGAGCTGAATGTTCTTGAACTGCGTGAGCAGGTCCATCACACCCTACAGGGTGGGCAGAGAACATGAGCCGCAGCAAACTAAATCAGGTACGCCATTGTTCGTCTGGGGTCTTTGATCTCCCAGCAGTGGCCCAGAACCTCAGTGGGCAGATCAGGCTGGACCGCCGCTCATTCAAACCTGAAAGACTGAAAACCAAATCTGATACCAACACATTATAAACTAAATCCCAACACGAAAGTAAAAAGGCAGCTTCTTTCTTTCTTTCTTTCTTTCTTTCTTTCTTTCTTTCTTTCTTTCTTTCTTTCTTTCTTTCTTTCTTTCTTTCCTGAATAACAAAAAGTGTCACAATATTTCAATTAAATTTCCAACAATCAATACTAAGCATTGACGCCTTGTCGAATTAAGTATCTTGTATGAAAACGCGACCTGTAACACTGAATTATTTTGGGTGAACTTTCCCAGTTTTCCCAAAACATCTTGTTAATTAATTCCTTGTCGATAATCAAGTCCTTCTTCCTTGTACTATTTCCTGTTTGATGTTTTTGCAAAATCGTGGTTGGCTGTAAACCTGCAAAGTAACCAACCAAAAGATCTATTACTTTATTTAATAAATAATTTTAACAACATGGACAAAAATCTCCAACATCCCCCACAAAATTATTTGGAAATTTATTTTTTAATCTAATTTTTCCGGTTTGTTGTTTTTGTGAAATATCTTTCTCATACAAACATAAATAAATAAATGTATTGTTACTGATATATCAATATAGGAAGGATGTCCAAAGTCATATCTATGCAAAAAACAAAACAAAACAAAAAAAACAGGGTTCTTAGTGCTGCTTATCTTGTGTAGATGGTAATGAGCTCTACAAAACAAGCAGACCTTGGCTTTGAAAATGAAACAAACAAGCTCATCTCAAAGCATCTCATGTGTAACTTGTCACACGAGTTGACAAGTTAAAAGCACCACTTGCTCCTAATTTCTATCATGCATGTGATGAGAAGATTATTCCCTGCAACAAGCCCAAACATAAAAAGGTGGCAAATAGGTACATCATATGTTAAATGAGGAAAACAAACCGGCTCATCAACGTTAACCAAATGTTCATTAGTTTATCCTCCTTATATGCCCTTGTAATGTGTAGATTTATTATATTGTACTATTTATTATTCAGTCATTGCATTTATATATTTGTTAGAATATTACAGGGTACATGCCAAGGCTTTTGTTGATGCAATGGGGCGGGGGGTGGGGGGGCAAATTTTCATCATGATGCTTTATTAATTTTTTTGAAAAGCTCAAAGCTTTTAAAATGGACCAGAGCCAATCAAAAACTATATTGATAATTGACTAATTTCTTTTGAGTCGGTTAAATAATAAACTCAAATTCTTTGATTTCAGCTTCATTAATATGAATACTTTCTGGCAGTAAACCTTTGGGATGTGGAAAAAAAAAAAAACAATACATTTGAATGTGTCATCTCAGGTTCTGGATAACATTGATTGACATTTTCAAAAATTTTGGCATTTAAAAGAATAAAAGAGGAATTAATTGATTTGGAAAATAATTGTTAGCTGCCAGTCCTACTTCAAAATTACAGTTGGAGATCGTCTGTTTTCCAGCTCCTCTTTTTAACATCACCCTGTGAAAATTGTGTCTGAATCCAAGCACGCTTATCAGTGGTGAGGCGGAAAGGGAAGCCATTGATTTCTTAACTTGAGTTGGTGCTGATTGGCCGAGAGCTCCTGCATAATTCTCCCCATCTAGCTGCTGCACAAACAAGGAAACATTAGAGAAACAAATGATTTTTGCCATTGAAAAAGCTAAACTCCATCAACATGTAGGCCATTATTTAAAACAAAAACAACTCGAATGCTTACAGCGTTTGTCGCACCGCGTTGCCACTTCTGCAGTGCCCTCTGATGGTCATAGTTGAAAGCCATGCATGCCACCCATCTGTTGTGTCCATCTCTTGTGGAGTTCATCAGACACACTGGGAGTGGGTCTCATTTGGAGACTGAATGATGCAGATCACTAAGTGCACCATTTTCTGAAGTTCACTGACACTGGAGACAAATGTCAGTTCTGCTGTGTGCCAGCTGTGCATACATGCAGGGACTTAACCCTAACGCTGTAATATACCTTCTAGTGTGCAGTAAGTGGGACGGCTCAAAGACGCTAATGTTGCTTTGCTGATGGCTCCTCTCAGAGCTCTGCAGCAAACCGCCATCAAGCCACTTAGTTCGGATGACGACGCAGGAAAATCCAACAGTGAACGTCATAGATTCAAACGTGCAGCAGTGCAGGTGGTGTGAAAAATGCACAGTGAATGTTGTCAGTGTGTGGATGACAGCGGCAGCACTACAGTAAGTGATGATCAGAGTGGGACAGCTCCGCTCAGTGGGTGCACTGATTGTGTGTCAGCGTGTTGGCCTCGCGCTTCCTGTGGAGCAAAGAGCCGCCACTGGGAGCCACACTGGAAGAGATCAATTGCACACATTCCTGCCACCTGAGATTCAAGTGTTTCTTTAAGGCCGCACAGCTCAATCGATCCAAAAGCCGGCAACCAAGAGCCAAAAGGCACGTGAGCCTGCACCGACTCACACGGGGGTTTGATGCAGGGGAACACACACACACACACACACACACAATCAGACATCACATTTTTATTCAAATCATACATGCCTGCTGTATTTATTTGTTTCACAACAGATTTCTCAAATTACACATTTGTTGTTAGTGTCTTCATCTATTATACTGGTGTAACAAAAAGGTAAAGGTGAATACCTCCGTCTTTTGTCTGTGTCTATGTTGAGAAGATGGAAAAAAATTATCTTGATTTCAGATGTGCCCCAATGTGTTCTAAATCCTTTGACAGAAGGTTTCATTTGTGCTTTATGATGCCACAAAGACCTGTTGAAAGGAAGTGAGAATTTGATTGCCATCCTCTGTTGGTTTGGGTCGGGGGAGTGGGAATGATTGTCCATTATTACACTTGCTGATGTATGAGTGTGTTAATGCTTTTTGCTTAATTCTACATATGTTTACATAAATTGTACAAGTTAATATTCTTTACATGAAACAATCAAATTCAAAATTATATGGAATAATTGCTAATAATATTGTTTATTTCTCAAATAATTATCTTAATATTTCTATGAAATTCACATAACACTGATATTCTGTGAGGGCAGAATTTTTTGATTGTTTCATACACTGAATATTTATGTACACCGAATACTTATATATGTATTTATCTATATGTTATACACACAATTTTTTTTTAGTTATTAGGCAGCTGCACACAGTCATGTGCATGTGCACAAACACACAATAAAAGTCAATATTCGGTGTATGAAACGAACAAGAGTGATTTTACTGAAAGTGAATACCTCTGGAATTATATTTTGTGTGTGTGTGTGTGTGTGTGTGTGTGTGTGTGTGTGTGTGTGTGTGTGTGTGTGTGTGTGTAATGCACACACAGTATAAAAGTTAATATTCAGTGTATGAAACTAACAAAAGAATGATTTTACTTCAGAACAACTGTAATTATATTAATTTGTATGTGTAATGCACACGTGCATTAGAAAAGTTAATATGAAACACAAGTATGATTTTACTTAATAACAGCTTTAATTATATTTGTGTTTGTATGTGTATAACATATACATTTTGTGTGTGTGCATATATGTATACACACACACAAATAGTTTTGAAAACTGTGAAAACTTTGAAAACTGTGTCAAAGAATCTGCTTTAATTAATAGATAAGTGATACTCAGACCATTAATGTTCTTTTTCCTTTCATCGCTGTGGAAGCTGCACAAACGATGTTCAGGGGAGCAGATGTGACTTTTTAAAAAAGAAAACAGGCACTGTGGGCAAGGATCATTTAGCTTTGACGTCTTGAAATATAAAACATAAATATTGAGGATTTCAGCTTTGTGAAGAGGAGAGAGGGCAGACTGTAATGAACAGATCTTGTGTTGCAGGATGTGCAACGATGTGTTAAATCAGATGCAGCTGTTGAAATACAAAAGGGGAAAATTTGAATTTAAAAAAAGCACTTGCATTCAAAGATATCAGAGACTTAGCCGTGTGATCGTTTTGACATCTTCATTTTGTGGCTATTGATTAGACTGTCATCGTCTTAATGAAACATGAATCTTCAGAGGACCTGTGCAGCCAAAATACATTATTAATGTCACACTATTAAACTGTGTCTGCTTAAATAAGCAAAACGGACAAGTCGCTTCCTTGCCCATAGTTCTGTGAAGTAAACAAACCTGATACAAGCACAAATTCATAGCAGGGTGTAAGGGTTTAAGTGTTTACGGGGCCGATAATTAGATTAAAAATTATGTCATTTTTGAGGCGTGATAATTTTACTTTATAACATCTACAATTGCACATTTTAATCATTTAAAAAAGTGCTGAACTCCCACCAGAAAGGACTTAATCCAAATTTCTGTGCAAACAGCTGCACACAATCGTACATGTACACAAATTACTCAGATAGAAAGTTCTACTTTTTACTGCTACACTTATTTCAAAGCACTTTTAGTGCTTCATCAACTATCGCCTCAGTGGTATAATAACTAAAATAAAGGAATAAAACCACACAAACACACAATGATTCTTTTGCAAAACTGATGTATTTGATTATTAGAGTAAAGAATTACAGTATCTTAGTTGTTAGTAGGTATTAAAGTGTAGAGAAACTGGACCCATAAAGATCTTCCAACTTTCCAAGAAAGTGCATGTAACAGTCCGAAGGTTGTCGAACCCAACATATATTTTTATTTATAAAAACACTTTTGTTTTTGCCCCTGGCCATGATGGGCTTTTCGCGTGTGAGCTACAGTATATATACAGTTTTGTCTCAAGGGAGTTTCCACATGTATTTACAGAAGCTTCAACACTTTGCACGTGGTGACGTCAGTGAGCAGCAACGTGGAAATCTAAAGAAAAAAATCTGTCTTATGTGAATGGCCGTCCTTTAAGTTATAAAATCCCAGGAAGAAGACTGGCCCAAAAGGTTCCAATCTCATCAAACATCTTGTATCTTCTACACCAAAATACCAGCACAACAGAAGAAAGAAAAACAATTGAGGAAAGTAAACAAAGTAGAAAGTACAATACACATAACCAAAAAAAAAAAAAAAAAAGTTAACACTAAAGAAAATGTTGCAGTACGGCAAACTTCATTTTTTTTCTTTAAATAAAAGTATACAGCAAACAAATATAAGGACGAAAAAAAAACATCATTTACTCCGTTGTTTGAATGTTTCGACAAGAAGGGCGCCATGAACGCACAGCTGTTAGACCATCTACAGAAGATCAGTGTACATTATTTACAACGAGTCTTGTTTGTTTATTACTAATGCATCACATGAACATTGACAGTTCGCTTATAACTATGACAGACAAAAATAATAATAATAACTTAATGCCAAGGTAAGGTAATCTACCCAGATATCCTAAGTTTTAAAAGCACATTTTTGAGCACCCATACGTACCCATACGTGTGGCTTCAAAACAAACAAAAGCCTAAGTGTTAATGCTTCCACTTGGTTTCAAGCAAGGTTATAATCACTAATAAATAAGCTCGGTAAAACTATAACATGTACATTGTACAAAAAAGCGTCTCGTCTTCACACTTGTGTTCGTAAAGATTCAGCGGCGAGAGGTTCGTTTGATTTTTTTTGTTGTTTTTTCTTTGTGTGTTTGTGTCTCTGTCTTGTTCTTTTCCTTGCCTTCTACGTGTTTACAGTATCCCTTTATGTGTGTCTGTGTGTCCGTGCCACTCCTAATTGGTGACAATTTCTTTATTGTCCTCCATGAACCGTGTGAAGCGGAAGTGGGCCCTGTTTTCGGTGTTGGCCATTTTTTCCAGGCCAGCGAGGGCAGCATTGGGCTCAGCGCTGTGCAGCTTGTCCAGGCTGCCGGTGAGTCCCCCGATAGGCGAGCTGCCCCCGTTCCCCACGCTGCCCGACATGGGCGGAATGCCTCCGTTTTGGATGACGGAGATTTCATTTGTCTTCATCGCGAGGCCATTGGAGAAGGCCACGGCGTACTGGTTCCAGAAACTAGTCGGGTCCCCGTTGCTCGCCCTTGAAGACATATCCTTCTGGAAGATCTCTGGAAACTTGACAGGGTTGGTGCCCAGGAAGGCCATTGGCCCGTCAACTGAGAGCCTGCGGCCACGTCTGGCGGGAGCACTGTTCCACATGTGCGTGCCCATGTGAACCTACACATAGAGGCAGGAAGGAGGCAATAAAGGGAGGGAGGAGAGACAGAGCAATGAGAGGGATGAAAATTAGTGATGTTTACAAACTTGGCCACAAGAGCTGCACGAGATGATGCAATGGAAAAAATAATAATAATGCTCCACTTTGAATTAAAATAGCTTCACACCCTGAGTGTAGCAGACTAGGTAGTTGCTTATGCACCAGTATGGTGTAAACATCTTGTTTTGGCAGAGCTCAAGCACATTATTTAATATAAACCTTAATTTTCTTGCCTCACACTGGGACCACAGAGTTTTGGATAAAATTACACTATCCGTTCTCATTGTCCGTGTCAGTATTGCGTGTGATATTTTACCTCTGCCAGTACATTTCCACAACTTTACAACCATTGTTCCGCCTTCACAGTCATTCAAATAAATGTTTGAATAATTATGTTTTAAGATGTACAACTCACACGACACAGTTGCTTGTTTGCCTTTGTACAAAATGCTCAATTAAAAACACCGCTGCATTTAATGGATCCAACACCAAGAACCAGATTTATGACTTGCATGTAGATGTTTTAAAGACTGATCTATTAAAAGTGGCAGCTGTCATTTTATGTAAAGTCCACATTACTTCACTGGACAGTATCACAAAACCATTAAAGCAAAGCTACAGACTTTTCACTGCTAATCTTGGAATTTCTTCTGAAAAAATGTAGTTAATTCTGGAGGCCAAATCATTCTACCCAATAATCAGTATAATGATGTGATTCAGCTTTTCCACTAAGGTAATTCTGCTTCAATTATAAAATGGTACCACCTTTAAATGGAGAGCGCACTCACACATCATATTAAACTTCAGCAGCTCTCACACTCATTTTCACAAACACTCTCTCACAGACGCGTGCTCTTAAGAAACACACAGTTCTCTGGATGTTTCTTGATTTACCTTGAGGTTTCCTTTGGTGGTAAAGGCCCGGCCACAGATGCTGCAGGCAAAGGGCTTCTCTCCGGTGTGGGTTCTCTCGTGGATTTGCAGCGCGCTGGAGGAAGAGAAACACTTTCCACAGGTGTTGCAGAAATGCTGTTTGGGTGTCCTGCGTGGTGGGGCTGCGGAAAGCACCGGGGAGGTTGAGGCAGATGATGTGACCAAGCCAGGGGGCATGTCCTTGTTTTCTGGTTGGAGGCCATGGAGGAAGCCGTTGACTTCAGGTTTGTTGAGAGAGCCTACAGAGAGGAGGGAAGGGGTGGGGCTGGAGGACAGGCTGGCATTTGATGGCTCAAGAGTGTGGAGGGGAGGTCTCTCATTTGATGAGTAAGCATGTGCTGCTTGAGGTTACCCTTGGTGGAGAAACCCCGATTACAGGCCGTGCAAATAAATGGTCGCTCTTTGGTATGGCTTCGGTAATGAATGTCCAAGGCACTCTGACAAGCAAAGGTCTTCCCACATATGTCACATGATGTGTTCTTGATGATGTTACGCTCACGGAAGGGAAATATCATACCTAAGGGGTCTTTTGAGGAACTGACAGATGTCAGGTCA
Source organism: Thalassophryne amazonica (assembly GCF_902500255.1). NCBI lineage: Eukaryota > Metazoa > Chordata > Actinopteri > Batrachoidiformes > Batrachoididae > Thalassophryne > Thalassophryne amazonica. Next base: position 51,907,746 of record NC_047104.1, read on the forward strand.
AGAGCTCCAATGCTGGAGGGGTGCAGGAGGCTTGCACCAGTGTGATCCAAGGGAAAAGCCCTCTGGTGCCTTTCTTCAGGGTTGGGGGATTTATGTGGTTGTGGCTGTGTACTACTGGGGGATGGTGCCTGCATGGAGGAGGTAGATTCTGACACAGCTGGACTCCCCGTACTTTGGCTTTCAACATCGCCTCCCAGAGATGAAGAGTCATTGGTGAGGCAGTCGCCCTCCACTAAGCCATTTGCTGCAGCCTTCATTTGGGTGACATGTAGGTCTTCTGTCTCATTATTGTGAACATTTTCCCCTATGGATTTTTCTTGCCCATCCTGGGTAGCCACATCAAGGGGATTTGGAGAGTTGCAAAGACTATCATGAGAGGCATCAGCTGACCTCGGTGTGTCTGGTACGCTGCTGTCAGGGCCTTCCTCCATTTCCTCAATGTTCTCATCTGAGAAGTTGTCCAGGTCATCAAAGTTTCTCTCCTCAAAAGAACCCGTATCAGAAGCCATGGACTCTGGGTAATTCTCTGGCAGTGGATTGTTGGGGATGTGCCCACCCATGTGCATGCGGATATGCTGTTGTAGAACCACGGCATTGGTGAACTTCTTCTGACAGATAGGGCAGGAGTGCTGGACTCGAAGAGGAGGCATGGCCCTGTGGACACTGTAATGGGTCTTTAGGTTACCCTTTGTGGTAAATGCTCTGCCACAAATTTTACACTTAAAGGGCCTTTCTCCAGTGTGAGTACGATAGTGCATTTTGAGAGCACTCTGACAGCTCAGCACCCGATGGCACATGACACATTCATTTGGGTCTCTCACCTTCCTGTCAATGTTCTCCACAAGTTGCTGAAGTTTGGAGGTCTCTGACCCCTGAAGAGGATCTAGAATACCTCCAAAGGGGAATTTAGCCTTGAATTGGTCAGACATGAGAGGCATGAGTGGATTGGTCATCATGGGCGGGCTGAGAGATGTTGTGTACTCGGCAGTACTTTCGGAAGCAGAGCTCACATTTGTCATAAAGCCTGAGGAGTGTCTGCTTTCTTCAGTTTTGCCATTTGAGGTAGGCAGAGTTGCACCTTCACCCTCTTCAGACACTCCATCATTACTTTTAGCTGAAGGCTCAGCAGCACCTGAGTCATTCTTTGCAGTAACAGAAGGGCTGCTTATGGCTATTGAATGATCTTCCTTTTTGATGAAATGTGGCAGGGTTGGCATGGTTGGTGGCAGCAACATGCCTACTGAGGATGTTAGAGTGGGCAGAACTGGTTTGCTGTCCAGCCAGCTCGTGACAGGCTTTTCAGGGGGCATAGACATGCCATATGGAATGCCGGTACTTGTTGGTATGTTGTCTAAATGCTCAGGAACAGGGTAAGGATTCATTTGGATGTGTGGGTATTTTTCTTTATGACGCTGAAAATGCACCTTCAGGTTACCACGGGTAGAGAAGCGGTTCCCACAGATATTACACTTGTATGGTCTCTCGCCAGTGTGGGAGCGCAGGTGGATCTGCAAGGCACTGTCACTCCCAAACACCTTGCCACAAAACCTGCACTTATGCTTGAAGAAAGCCTCATCGGAGCTGCTCTTGTGTTCAAATGGGGTGACATTTTGTGGCTTGCTTTTCCTCTGCTGCGCAAGAGCTGCTAAAGAGTTGAGGTCCTCTACGGTGGTGCCAACACTGGGTAATGTGCTGGAAAACATGGGGTTTCCAGGTGGCGGCTGAGGTAGAAGGGGATTCACTGCAGAGCTTAACAAACTACCGATTCCAAATGCCGGCGTGGATGACTTAGCTAGTGAGGAGCTACTGAGCTGAGAGTGGAGGCTGCTAATATGACTCGGCCGCTTGTCAGAGGACTGGGTATTGACTGTTGATGGCCCCAGCGTGCTGACACTCTGAGATGTCTCACTGTTGCCTGGAATGGACTGAGGTAGCTGTGCTGCTGCAGCTAGCTGCTTTAGGCTACTAATACTGGCTGACTGACTGGCCAGATTCTGCGCTAGGCCTGCGGCTGCAGCCAGCTGTTGTGAGAGGTGGGAACTGAGAGTGGTCAGTGGGCTGGCAGCAGGCCCCATCGTGCCTGGAGCAGACGCCGGGGGCACCTGCATTTCTGGCGACTGGGAAGCAAGCAGCAATATCTGGTGACGTATCTGTTCGATAAGCTGCAGCTGGTGGATCTGCTGCTGTTGTAGGGCTAGGAGCTGTTCCATCAGGGCTGGCACAGCCACCCTGGGCCCACCAGTAGATCGGGCCTCTTGTGAGAACTGAGCCACTGCCACTTTGGTGCTCTGCAGATTTTCAATGATGACATTGCTATTAATCATGGAAACGTTCCCCAGTTCAGTCAAGTTACTGAGCTGAGGTAGAGGGGCAGAGACTGCTGAAGTACCGACTGCAGGGCCAGAGGTGATCCTGCCCCCATGGCTGCCGACTGTGTGGACGGGGCTCCCAGTCTCTGTGAGACTGCCTTCCTCTTCATGACCGCTGCTGATTCCAGAAACATCCACATCCATGGATTCGTCTTTTTCAAGAGCGTTAGGCTCCAAAAGGTCACTGTACTCTGTTTGATCAGTGTTATTAGCTGTGTCATTCATCAGGTCATCAGCATTATTGGGTGGAGACCCAGGTGAGAAAGTTCCAGCGGGGGAGACGGGGGTTTCATTCACTATCAGAACTAACTGATTCTTAGTGCAATTTTTCTGGTGTTCCTCAAAATCTGATAGTTCAAAGAACTCAGCACAACATCTGCTGCAGACATGGGCATCTGATTCTTTGCAGGGGGGGTCCGCAGAGCAAAGTTCTGTGTCCCCTGAAAAAAAGAGGAAACAGAGGATCAGTGATTAGAAATGTTTGGCAGCTGAAGCAGCAGCTTTATCTCCTCAAATTCTATTGTTGTTAATCTTAAATTAATCACTTTTACACTTTTCCGCTTGATGCGCTCACAAAAACAAAGATCGAAAGCCCACAATATGCCAACAGAAATGAGAAAAAGCCCTTTTCAATGCAGCGGACTCTGAAACATGATGAGACGCGGATACAGAATCAATGGGAACCGTTCAAATATTGCTTAAAAGTGATCTTTGAAGATCATCTGGGTTTCATCAGTCCAAACAATGGCAATCATTTTCTTCAGGTAATCCATCAAAATACAGAAGAGAGTGAAGTGAGGACACTGGGTCTTAATGAAATTTCATAGAAAGGCATTGATTTCCTATATTCCATGCCCTTCAAAGCTGACTTGTCCACTCGGCGCAAATCAAGCATTTGAAGGACTTATTAGACTTTCAATTTACCTGTCAACTTTACTCATTTTCAGCCATCTATGGGCATCTTGGACAGGTTATCCATGTCACTAAACTAATTTGTATCCACTCACGGTGGAATCACATTCTGACATGAAGGAACAGAGGTTTTGGCTTCGAGACGTTTCCGTGGGCCCACCAAGCAAAACAACACCTCAAAATTTAAATTCACCTAAAACAATTTTTAAAGTGAAGAATGTTTGAGTGAAAAAAGTAAACTAATCAAAACGCATCGCAAACTTGCCGAAAGTGGAAACACTGGATCCCCCAGTGGATGCAACTTTAAATTCCAGTGAGACGAAACTCACAGAGTGGCTTTTAAATGTGCACAAAAACAGGTATTTGATGGATTTTCAAATTTAATAAACAGGACGTGTCAGGGAGCAAAAAGCCAAACTGACCCCCCCCCCCCACACAGACACACGAAAAGGCCACTGCAGCGCTCCAGACTTTCCTTTTCTCTTCCATCTTTGTCACACTAAAATCTCGCTGTTTAACATACAAGTTGATTTACAAATTGCATTTCTCTATGAATCCCTTTCATTGTGGGCTCTGGCCCCTCAACACTTTCATCAGGGCCAAGAATTCATTTGCAAATGAAACCCGGAGAAGTGCAGCCCTGCCCCACAGAGAGACAGGATGCCTTCCCATTGTTCGCACAGCATGGGAGCGGCGGGGATCGTCGGCACAGCCTGGCTCTGCTCATTTCAGCGGACTCAAAGCAGATCCTGTTTAATTCAGGGATTATCTGCCTCAATGTTTCTCTGCTCAGAGACATCAGATAACGCAAAGTTACCATGACAGTAAACCCTGGGCCTCACACCACCAAACCATGCAAATGCACAACTTTAATGATAACTTTTTATGGTAAAATGCCCCCCACCCTCCCCACGCACTTGCCTACCAAAAAGCAAAGTGAGGAAAAATATTATTGATATAAAAAAGTGTGCATTTCCACAATCATATTTTCCTGTTTCTCTGGCTGTAAGAAAACTACTGGAAACAAAATCCAATCATGTGACACTGAGAGAGATTTAAAAAA